>NC_063202.1:13966680-14176680 GCF_017589495.1 Alosa alosa
ATTTCCAAACTGTTCAGTCAGGGAAAGAAGACAGGCCTTCCTCTCCTGCCGTCCACGGTTTTTTTTCACACACATCACGCGCTCCTCTACGAGGTGTGTGTGTGATCTACGGGCAACATGTGATCCAGAGCTGTTTGTTTAATGCTGTCAAGGGCATCACATAAATACGTGCGCTTGTTTAATGGATGAGACGGAAGTGAAGTGCGTCTGCGGGTTCGCGGTAATCCTGGACCGAGCCCAGCCACAGGTCTCGCTGACAGCACTGTGAAGCCCTCAGACTAATTCCTTCCATTTGAGCGAGGCCTGCTCTTCGTCAACGAAAGAAGTGAAACTTTCAGTAAATGGAGTAAAAAAAATATATAAGGAAAGAAAAAATGCAAACTGACAGTCCAAATGCATGATTGATGCAGTTGATGGTCTGTGGACCTGGAAAAAACATGAAAAGTGTCTCTTTTTGAAAAGTGAAGTTGTGCTGTGAACTGGGTTTGGCTTGTGTGAAACTGGTGCATTCATGACTTAATCATTAACACGAGCCCATCGCTGTCAGCACCTCCCCCCCGCACTCAGCTGGTGGTGAAGAGGACACAGGTGGTTGGAAGATCAGATCAAAGCGCTTGCAGCTCGCGGGATGTTTTATAGAAGCTTCGGTTGCCAGAGTGGGTATGGGCAATAAAACAGCTCATTACCAAGCAGTCAAAACAGCCAGGAAAGTAGGCCAGGCAGAGCGTGTCATCTTCCTCATCAGTATCATCGTAATGACTGAAGCCCAAAACAATCACCGTGATGAATGAGGTCACTTCTCAGGAACTGACCTCGGCCTGCCACGGCGACGCAGCACTCCTGTTTCATGCCATGTTTTTTTACGACACCGTAATGAATGCCTTAACGATGACGGCTTCAGATTTAATCGTTATGAAGGCTTCAGATTTAATCGTTACCACAATTGGTGCCAACCTCGTTCTCGTTCAGACCTCACTACCGCCACCACCACCACCTCAGTCTGCCCCCTCTAGGGATGACACTCACAGCACAGCAGTAAACAGAACATTTCCACTAGTCTGGTCTTTTCCCTGGGAGCTGCACTGACAGCACTAGTGCCCACAGTGGAGAGAGGGTGAGAGAGAGAGAGAGAGAGAGAGAGAACAGGGAGAGAGGATGAGTGCTGAGGAAAGAATGATGACATGACAAAAAGACAGAAAGAGAGAGGTAGATAGATAGATAGATAGATAGATAGATACTTTATTGATCCCCAGGGGAAATTCAAGGTCTCAGTAGCATACAGACATCACACACACATTCACTAACAGCAGAAAAAAGTAATTAAAAGTATATAATATAAAAAACACAACTAAGCAATAAGGACAGTAGAAGATAGAAAATATACTAAATATACTAAAATACAAATTATACTAAATAACACTAAAAAATAAAAACAGTATCCACATAGTGGGTGATTAATCAAGAGGCGCTTGCAATGACTGAGGCAGGGACTGAGCCTGTGATTCTCTGTGCATAGTAAGGTAAGGTGCTCTGTGTGAGTGAGTGTCACGGTGATGGTGCAAATGAGTAAGAGAAGGTGAGTAAGGTGAGAGAGAGAGGTGGGAAAAGTGAGGTGTGGGGAGAGAGAGGTGTAGAGAAAGAGGTGGAAGGCTTCTGTTTCTCACTTTACTGACTGCACCTGACCAGAAGGTAACTGTAGCTCTGAAACAGACCCCACCCACATCCAGGCCGGGGTGACCCCAGAGTCGGCTCCCAGAGAGTGTGACAGGGCCGTGGTCTGTCTGAATGAGCGTGTAATCTCTAGTGACTGCTGTGGTTGTCAATAGACTATGTGCATGAAAGGCTCTCTGTGTGCTGGTTTGTTTCCGGTGGAACCAGGTGTGTTTGAACCTGCTGCTATTGTTAATTTAATTAGTGTCTACACGGACTCGGTTGGGTGTGCACTATAGGGAATCAGCAGGTAATGATAAAGAAGGATTTATGCGTGTGTTAAAATTGTTATTATTGGGCAAACAGATATTCAGTTATTCAGTGTCAGAGTGAAGATGTAAGGAGCAGAATATAACAACAAGATGTTGTTACAACACAGTTAACGCTTCACCAGAAATACATGATCGTATAGGAAAAGCCTTGTGCACATAGTCTATTAGATAGTAGGGCGTCCTCTCACCCCTTACATAGATAGAGATGACAGGAGAGGGTCAGGTAGGAAGTAGGACTTCTGAAATGTGAAAGGTGTTTCAACTGATGAGGAAGTGATGTCAGACTGGGTGATATCAAATGTTAAGTCCACTGAGTCCACTAACAGAGTCCATGAGCAGTATAGGATATCACATACTGTACTGTATATACTGCACTCACTCTCTCCTACACACAAACACACATCACCCACCTGAGGACAATAATGCTTTAGGTTAAAGGTGCTCTAAGCGATGTTGGGTAACGTCACTTCTGTTGACGTTCAAACAAAACAGAGAGCTAGCTCGCTACTCCCTCCCCCTCCCTCCAGTACAATTGAAACTCTCCTAAACACGCATTGTTATGTTTCTATGGTCCAGGCTGTACCAGGTTGTTTTTGTTACCGTTTTTGGAGCCTGGGCTGTCCACAGAGATCACATTTTGTTTACAGTGTATTCAGGGCACAGGCAGCTAGCAAATGGTGAGGTGATGTTTGCTGTATGTGACAAAAAATGTTTTGAAACCGAGTAACATTTTACATCACCTTTAACAAAGATTTGTCTTTACTCTTAGTAACGTTTTTGTCCTTCACTTCCTTTTCTCTCTCTCACTCTCTTTCTCTCTCTCTTTCTCTCTCTCTCTCTCTCTCTCTCGGTGAGTTCTGTCCCTGCATGTCTCAGATTCTCATTCTCACTTTGTGATTAAAGTCGAGGGATTGTCTTGGTTTGGCCTCTCTTTCTCTTTTTATTTCTCTTTCATCTGTCCCCCCCCCCCCCACACACACACACACACATACACCCACACACACACACACACACACACACACACACACATACACCCACACACACACACACACACACACACACACACACACACACACACACACACATCTTCCTCGGTTTCCTGTGACCTAGCTGGCTATATTACATAAACTGACTGTAAGATCAACAGCGCTCCTAGTCCAGCTAATCAGGGCTAATTGTGGGGTGTCTGTTGATCTTCCTAAAGTCTGTTTCTCTGTCTCCATCCCACACTCAGTCTAATTGTGCTGGTCGGCTCTCTGTCTAACTGAGGTGGAGGGGTCTCAAGGTCACAGAGTTCAGGTCTGTCTCTCCCACGATACACCCTGTAGTCATCCGCCACTCCACACAGACACAGACAGACACACACGCATGCATATGTGCACACACACACACACACACACACACACGCATACCATACACCCCCAGCAGCATTTGTAGAACTCCCCCAGTCCTCTCTGCCAGTGTGTGAGTGTGTGTGTGTTCCCCTCTGTAGTCGTAACATCTCCGCTGATGTGTTTATGGGTGGAAAAGCTTCTCTTATGAAACAGACCTGTGTCTGCTCTCTGTCACTCTACCGGACTCAACCAGGGGTGCTCTGTGAACATCCACAGGCTAAAAATACACACAAACACACACACACACACTCACACACACAGCAGCGCAGTGGTGCTGGTAGGTTAATCACTGGATTGGTGAATGTAGAGTGGAGATGGGGTTTATATGTCACTTGGGTTGATTAAAGCACCACTTTCATATCGGTAGCTTTCATGGCGTAGCTTTCATATCAGTCACAAACAGACAGACAATCAGAAAGAGAGAGAGAAACCAAGAGGAAAAGATACACTCTTACACAGAATACACAAAAAAAGAGAGAGAGGGAGAGAGAGAGAGTCAGACACAAATAGAGACATGTCAGTAGAGAATGTCACAAAGAATGAAAGTCAACAATCCTTTTGTTATGTCTTTTGATCTTATCTCCAGTGGATGAGTTTGTTAGAGTGCATTTGTACTTTTGCAGAACCTTTGAGGTTTTCCACATTTTGTTGTTTTAGATTCATCATAAAATGGATTCAATGTTTTTCATCAATATACACACGATACCCAGTGATGAGAGAAAAATGGAAAATAGTCTATTTACATATTAGATATGACACTTGTAATGGTGTTCTGATGCATCCATTTTCCAAACTTTTAATCATTTTGATCAATCGAATAATAAATACTGATTGATTGATGGAAACTTTTAGCCTGGAAAATCCAGACCCTGGTAATCTAGAAAGATTAAGGGTCTGGCCACGAACAATGTAATGGCCCAACTCGAGGGGCGGCAACAAGCATGCATTTGAAAATCTCACTGCACGCAGTTGGATAACACTAGACCAATTTACTCTGAATGATTCCGGACTTCGACGCAAGGAGGGGTTAAAGTAACATGCATCATTGCTCATTGCAAGAGTGTCTCGTAGAGACAATTCCATTGTGCTCTTGCGAGAACTCTGGATTTCCAGGGTAGGAAACTCTTGTAATTCACATAAAAACTTCTAATGCAAATAAAAAAATGATTCACTCCCAATCTGCATAAACTGGGAATAGTTTAACTTAGTACCTGCCCACTTTGCATCGCCAGCTGGTGATTGCAACATTATTTTTCTGGTGATTGCTACAAGTCGTTGAAATTCTTGAATACTCCGAGGTCTCATCGCTCCTAGTCTCTCCCTGTCTCTACTGGGCTAGGGCCATATACAGACACCCAAGAGACAGGCAGACAGAGAGGGAGGCTGTGAGGACTAGAGTGAGACCGAGACGAAGAGCAGAGCTAATGGGTGTTAATGTGAATGTGCTTCCTCCAGGGCGGTAGTGCAGATGAATGGGGTGCTAAAGGGAAGCTGCCGGGTGGACTACACTGCTCTGCTCTGCCGTGGAGACATCTTCTTTAGACTGGAGCAGATGTGCATGTTCATGTGCCGATGATACTGGTGTGTGTGTGTGTGTGTGTGTGTGTGTGTGTGTGTGTGTGTGTGTGTGTGTGTGTGTGTGTGTGTGCACTTTTACTGCGGTCAGCAGATGGTGTTCTGAAGGAGGAGGTTGGTGGCAGTGGTGGCATGGCACACAGTAGCAGAGATACCATCCAAGCACACACACACACACACACACAAACACACACACACACAAATCAAATCTGTCCCACATCATGCTGACAGCAGCCTGGGAATAAACCTCTAGCCTGTCAGATGGGTGCTTTATGGCCAGTGTCTGACAGCTTTCGGCATATTTAGCAGTAAATAATTGCCATGCACTGATGCGGCTGGTAGATTTAGGTTATTAGCACACACACACACACACACACACACACACACACAGGTTATTAGCACACACACAGGTTATTAGCATGCTTCACTGACCTAATTCAACGGGAGCCCACAGAGGCATTCCCACGGGAAACTTTGTTTGGACGAAAGGCCTTTTTACCAGGAGGCCAGCCGATTACAGGGAAGGCATTAATATCCCAGCCAGCGCTTCCTTCCGGCCCAGTACTGGCCCACATGTGGCCCAGACATGTCTGAGTGCGTGCCCAGGGCCGGTGAAGTCAGCTGAGGGATGGTGTGATGACGGTCCCCTGCCCTTGCTCCAATGTGTGTTTATATACACGTGAGCTGAACGGCGACGTGGCCTTTTTAAGCAATGTGCCTGGGTGAGAGACGCCACTTCATTTTGTTTAATTTGTGTCCCTCCCCCACACACACCTTCCTACCCTCTGTCAGAGTCCCCTTGTTCTCCAGGTTCCCTTGTAGAACATTGTATATCTCTCTGGAGGTATACTTCTCATCTTTATTTGGCTGGTGTGTCACGCTGCTCGGCGGAAATGAGCGTTTTTTGGTCTCCGAGCCGAGAAGCTGACCTTTTCCTTAATGCAGAGCTCCTTCCACACCACTTAAACCGCATGAGTCACTATCGCCACTCACACTGAATTTTTTACACTCTTCTCTCTCCTCGTCTCTCCTCTCCTCTCCTCTCCTCTCCACTGCTCACTTTCTTCTCCCCTCTTTCCTCCAGCTTCTCTTCTCTTTTCATTCAGAGGTAACAAGGACAAATGTGCGTGTTTGTTATTTTTCTCACCCATGTTTAGTTGTGTGGCATCTATGAGATGTAAGACATGTAAGCTGCTCAATTGTTAGCCCTGGACTCTGATCTCTTTTCTCTCTCTCTCTCTCTCTCTCTCATTACTTCTCTCCTTTCTTTCTTTCTCTCTCTCTTTCACTTTTCTCCTCTGTTGATCTCTCTCAGTGTAAAAGGCTGCTTGTGTGTATGTGTGTTTATTTGTATGTGTATAGGTGTGTGTGTGTGTGTGGACATACTGGCATCATGCCTCCTGGCACCTCCACAGTGGATGATGTTTACACACCAGCTGGCTTGCCATCTCTGTTGTTGCCATGTAACGTCCTCGGCAGTGTTCCCATCTTTCTCTCTGCGCGCAGGAAAGACATCTTATGCAGTGCAACAACTTAGATAATTAGATAGTATGATGATGCATGTGCAAACACCTACACATGCCCACGACAGCACACACACACACACACACACACACAGAGAGAGACACACCACTGCAGTACACAGTGGATGATCCCTTAGTTAATTTCATAAGTTAGGCATTTGTGTGTGTGTGTGTGTGTGTGTGTGTGTGTGTGTGTGTGTGTGTGTGTGTGTGTGTGTGTGTGTGTGCATGTGAGTGTGTGAGCAATAAGCTGCATTCTTACAGATCCCCAGAAGCATTAGTTTATGAGCTCAGCCTCACAGGTACTTTGGTTTATTTACCTGAAGGACTGTAAGCCTCCTTCCATATCATATCACCTCCTCTCAGTACCAGTAGTGATTCCTCCTTATGAGGAGCACTTAATTTGCTGCTCAGTGGTTGGTGCTTGTGTAGCCACCTACACAGGGTGAGAGAAAAATATTTACATGACAAATGATCTGTCATTCAGTGTGTTTGTAAAGACCACATCTCACGTGGTCGACACATCTGTCTCTCTCTCTCTCTCTCTCTCTCTCTCTCTCTCTCTCTCTCTCTTTTCTCTCTGTCATTATTTGCTTATTGTTGCCAGAGCTGCTTCTAAAGCTTTGTTTGCAGAGATCTGCGTTATCACAAACAGCACATTGTTGTACAGGGAGACTGAAATGTGGCAACGATTTGGGGTCTGGCTTCATTGGAAACCTGCAGCACGTTTCCTTGTGAAATCCCGGAACATTACAGACTTGCCGGGCTTTTCTCCTTGTTCCTCCTTTTTTCTCCTCGCTTTTTTCAAAGCTGAATGTCACGGCCAATTTCCCCAGCAGGAAGTGGCCGGGTCCGCTTGTTTATCGGAGTGGGCTTTAATGGTTTTCGTAACCACCTCAGCGCTGGCGGTCAGCGCACTACACGCAGAAAATAAGCCAACACACAAACACACACACACACACACACACAGCATTTACAGAAACTGAACATGCATTTCAGGGACACAGAATGCATGCGTGACCCATGACACAGCCTCTCTTCTCTAACAGCTCCTGTTGTAATATGGCCGAGTGTTTCTGTCACCTGGTTCTGAGTCTGACACCAACAGTCAAGAAAATCCCCATTAGCCTCATATCTGCCACATTAGGCCTGGGCTAATATAGAAATAAGGAACAGAATAGAAATGGAATCAACAATAATGTGTGATAAAGCCTGTGCTAAGACCCTGTGCAACGAGCTAGTGCACTTGGTCTTATTTTGCTGCTTGGTTCACTAATATTCTCCAATTAGTCCAAATGTGTGTTTGTTTCTTATCCCAATGGAGCCTGAAGTCACTGTGTGGATCCATGTGCCTCTCTGAGTGGACACCGGTGAGAGGAGAGAGGCCAGAGGCTGAGCACTTGACTGTGTACACACACAATCATGAGCAGTAATCTCCAGGTGGAAATGGACCTGGCTCATCACATAAAGTGCCATGAACCGTAACAGTGAATGTAATTGGAGTTAAGTTCAAGGGCTGCCACAATAAGAGCCTCTTGACTTTAGATGACAGTGTTTACTCAGCGGAAACCTTGATTAAGGCCGTTTGCCGAAACGTCTGTCTTGGATAAATAACATAAAACAAGATCAGAGTGCGTGGCTACTGTGTCCCTATTCTGATGACCCCCCGGCCAGCACCTCTACATTCTGCATTCCTCCTCGCTTTGTAGATAACTGTGCAACAACATGTCTGATGCTGGTGTGCTTTAGACGCTATGATCCAGCTGTGATCAAGCATGAGGCACTTTATGATAAAGCCCTCCAGTGGCCTCTTAGGCAGCATGGGTCACATGGGAGGACCTCTGCTGGAACAGGGTCACCCATAGGCTATGCTTTCTAGCACGGACCGTGCAGTGATTAGGTTTTGCATTACCACGTCATTAACTGAGATTAGATGATACATCAGTAAGCATTAACAAAGTAGTAATAATCCACAGCTAATGCTAAATGCTTCAGTGAATGTTTATTTATTTCTAATGGCTGAATCGAATTAATATTGCTTAATGGAGTGTCAACGAAAATCAGGAGCAGTTGGTGGAATGGCTTGTGAAAGTATCTTTAGATTACTTCAGTATGCTCATGGGAAGGTTTTGGATTTTTTCCCAAAATATTCCAAAATAGTCAACTTGATTCTTTGCTCATTTGACTGTTTTTATATGTTTTCCATAAAAATAGTAGTAAACCTGATCTTCTTTATAAAATGTGCAAATGCACTAACCATGATTCTCAATTGCTTAAAGTGGTCAGTAGCGCCCACTTGGTCGGTCTACTGGCTTTTAAGGTAAAAAGTTCCTATTTCTGTGGAACAGCTAACACAAACAAAAGCGCCTCGAGGTCTGCCATCGGCCATGCCAAACTCAATTGTCTCAAATCTCCAAGGTTTACGCGAATCTGCTCTCTAATAGTGCTGGAAAGGGCCTGTTTGTCTTTCATACGGTCTGCTGTTACTGAGCTGCTCTTACTCTCTGTCCTCTTCTCTTCTGCTCCTCTCCCCTCCCCTCTCCTCCTCTCCTCTCCTCTCCTCTCCCCTCCTTTCCTCTTCTCTCCTCTCCCATCCTCTCCTCTCCCCTCCTCTCTTCTGCTCCTCTCCTTTACTTGGGAACCAGGCAGAAGTGCCAGCTACTTCTGCTTTAGAATCACTCATTTAGATGACTTTTGCTCTTCAGTTCTCAGTTCAAGTCGAGAGCCAGTGTCCTGTGTAGAGAGGTGTTTTGGTGGGAGTGCAGATGTTTAGAGTGTGTCGATGATGGCGGGACGGCGTGAGGAGGCTGTGGAACTGACCAGCTGACCCCTCTGATGTGATTCTGTGTTTTTTTTTTTCTTCCTCTGCAGGTATGCAGTTCTCACCAACGGAAACCACGTGGAGCAGGAGAAGGTGTCGCTACAGCATGACACAGAGTCACAGGAGTCCTGTTTCTGACACACACACACACACACACACACACACACACACACACACACACACACACACACCACACACACACACACACTCACATACCCCACACACCACACACCACACACACACACACTTTCACAGACTGAACAGAACGGAGCAGCACTCCAGATGCTCCTCCACTCCTCCTCAGTGGATGGCTCCACCCTCTCTCCCTCCGCCTGCTCCAGAGGAGGACTCCGGAATGTTCAGAAAACTGTCTTGAGACGGAGTTCTTATGGTTGTCAGACCGAAACACTGACTCTGAAACGATGACGTATATAGGTGACGTATATACGAGTATATTGCCAAAGGTATTTCATATGAATTTTGAGATTAAGAAAATAATAAATGATTTTGTTTTCCTATGTATGTAGAAAGAGGTAAAGTAATGTAAAAAAATTCCACTGTTTTTTTTTTGTTTGTTTGTTTGTTTGTTTTTGGAGATTTTACACCACCAAAACAGAACTCAAAACCCAGTGTCATGAATCAGAGAGGTCCATGTACATTGATATAGTAGTCACTTTCTCTACACTCTTACATGACAAGTGAGATGAACTCTGAACCCTGGAGGATTGTCAGACTCGACCTACACCATTCTGTTTTTCTCACTGTCGCCATTCATTACTGAACTGAGAGATGGAGAGAGAGCGCGGGGGAATCAGACAGAGAGGTGGAGAGAGAGAATCATCACTTTGATTGACTCTTTTCATCTTTTCTTTTGTGGGAGTTCTCTGCTACAGTGCATTCAGACAGTTTTCAGACCCTTTGAAATGTTACACATTTTGTTGTTTCTGACTGAAATGAATTGAATAGCTCAAAATGAATTCAATAGTTTCTCATCAAACTACACTCAATGACAGAATTACAAAAGGGTTTTTGGAGCATTGTGTGAGGTGATCCTATTTACATAAGTATTCCGACACTTAGTTATGACACTTGTAATTGAGCGCTGATGCCTGCCTCCTCTGCAAACAACTGGAGTTACATCCATTTCTTTTAATAATTTTGACTATTTGTGTAAGAAAATCCTTCAAATGTACATAAAATCGTCTAATGCAAATAAAGGTTTGATTTGCTAGAGGGGGTGGATAAACTCCAAATTTGGTAGGTGTAGGCTAACTAATGACTGGCTCACAAAGTGTTGTACACATACATGTGTTTAAAGGATACAGGAGTCAAATGGAAATACAGCTAGTGGTCCTTGAGATGCTTCTACAATTTAATTGGACTCCACCTGTGCATAATCAAATTCATTGGACATAATTAGGAAAGGCACACACCTGTCTTGGCTTATGTAAGGTCTCACGGTTGATGGTGTGTGTCTGAAATGAATATTGAACTGTTTGGCCGCAGTTCCCAATGCTGTGTGCGGAGGAAACCAAGCCCTGAGCATCACCTCTTTAAGATCAGTCTCAACCATAGGATGTTGATGACTTGAGAGGTCCTGAAAATACTCTGAATGCACTGTTTGTAGTGGCGGTGTTGCCCTGGTATGTGTGCTGTTGCCCTTGTGTGTGTGTGTGACACAGCAGAGCAAAGCACAATTCAAGAGAAAGAGTTTGAGAGTGAGAAAGAGTATTAGGGAAAGAGCTCACCCATTACCCTGTGTGTTTGTGAGTGTGTGTGTGTGTGTGTGTGTGTGTGTGTGTGTGTGTGTGTGTGTGTGTGTGTGTTTTCCTGGGAGATTGATTGAGAATATCCAATTGATTTTTTTTTTATTCATGGTCACAGGGACCGGTTGTTGTTATGTGGTTGTTTTGGTTTTTAATTAACTGTGACAAACTGCATTTATATTCAGACAAGATGCTGTTAAGAGGAACTGACACCAGAGCAACATTAAACAACAGGAGCCCAAGACAAGACTGTGCCTAATAAAGAAAAATCCTTCCAGGTATCCTAGAAGTACTTCATTAGAGTAAAGGAAATCCTAGCTTGTCTGTGCTGTAGCAAATATGACCATTTCACGCTCAATTTCACCAAAAGCTCGTCTCCATTATTCAGATGATTTAGGAAGTAGCTTAATTCAGCTGCACACAGTCCTTCAGCATCAGTCTGTGATGATTTGAATAATTCTAGAAACATCCAATCCCTAGAAAAGATGTATGAGTCCACGGTACTAACAACAGAATAAAGCATTTTTTTTTCTTTCTTTCTTTCTTTCTTTCTTTTTTTCTTTCCTTCGTTCCACTCGGCCATCTTTCGCTCTCTGGCATCCCAGGTCAGTACTGTGAGTGAGGGAGCCCCAGCAGTTAAGGCACAGAGAGATTAGTTTTATAATTATTTTCATTAAATGCAGAGCTACTAACTCAGAGTGTTGCTCAGTGGTTGGTGCTTGTGTAGCCACCAACACAGGGTGAAACAAAAATATTTACATGACAAATGATCTGTGATTCAGTGTGTTTGTAAAGACCACATCTCAGGTGGTCGACACATCTGTCTGTCTCTTTCTCTCTCTCTCTCTCTCTCTCTCTCTCTCTTTCTCGCTCTCTGTCTCTTGCTGCATGTATCTGCCTGAGTTTTACACACACACACACAGTTCTCTCTCTTCCTGTTTCACTGTCTGCCTTTTTGCCTCTCGTGGCATCTCCAATCTCCAGAATTTAATTTGTTTCTTAACACCCATCTCTTCGAACCTCACGGCCGACACGTACCAGGATGCTCCTCTGTGGACCATGCTTTGCCCATTTCCTGAGAGCAGATATACAGGACTTCCCAAACCAGGAGTGTTGCTGAATCGCGATAAGACGCAAGACTTATAAGGCTATTTCTCAGAGTTGCGATCCAGCCAAAGTTGCAGTTACCCTGAAAATGAATAACATGCTCCCACAAGATGAGATTGCAGCAGGGAGCATGAAACTGTTGTTGGTTATTTTTGTACACTGCATTAGTGAATTCCTAGCTTTGAGAAAGCACGTCTCTTGTTTGTGTGAGAGCTCCCGAGGCTAAATTAGATGTCTCCAGGGAGAGATTAACAAGACTAAAACAGCCAGGGTGGGTAGTCATCTTGCCAGAGAGAAAGAACAAAAATGATTCAAAACCCCTCCAGAAGATTGCCAGTGTCAGAGAGGCGTTAGTAACTCTAAGCTCCCAGGTTTGTTTTCGTTATGCTGGAGGGACATTGGGTTGCCGATGTGCTCAGTATTTTATGGAGCGATGATCTCCATTCCACTCCACAGGCACTGTCAGCACTTTGATGAGTTAGAGATGACATGTTCCTAGATGATTGTGTTTTAGCCCTGGATACTATCAAGGACTAAAGTTATGTTTAGAGTTATTATTACAAATATTATTAAAATAAATAAAGGAAGTAATTATTTGATCATTTGTGATTTTGTTTTGTTTCATTCAAATGTAATAAGTATATTTTTTTGTTGTTTAGTGTATACATATTGATGGATTGGCATTGAAAGGGGTGTTAAGATAAGCTTGGCTTTAGTTAAGTGATTTCAATCCTAAAGAGCTCCATTCCAAAAAAAACACAATATTTTTCCAAATGTTTTCTTTTATGGCTTTAGTTGATGATGTCCTTGCAGATTGTGTAGAAAATGCAGAAGCCATGCTTATCAGTCCCTGAGTAGCCCTGTGTTCATATGAAATTGTATGTTCATATTTTTCATCTTACCGAACCAATCGAGTGTTCTGCAAGCATTGAAAAGCTGTTTAAATGGGGTGGGGATGGGTGTGTAAATACAGTGATATATTTTTATGTAAAAGAGTGTAATTTGACATGCTGGATTGTTTTTTTTTTTTTTTTTTTTTGGAACTTGAGGAATTTGTTCCCCGACATTACTGTCACAGCTGGCTCCCGAGTCCTTCGACTAATCACAGCATACTAAGATGGCACAGTGGGGTGACATGTCGCTCCACACTCACACATACAGCTGTGCCTTCCGAAGCCTGTCTCCTCCAGCCCATCCACACACCCTGCAAACAGCACACACACAAAAACAAGTTCACCAATCAGAGCTGGTTGGAATGCCTTGAGCATGAAGTGAAGGTTTTCTGTAACTACACTTCACCCGGCCTGCCGACTCTGACGTGCTTCTTTAACGTTGTCCTTTGTCAGGTTCCAATTAGCACCTCCAGTGTGGTTCAACGTTACGGCGAGCCTGAGGAGTTTTCTAGGAAGAGATTTACCTGAGGCAATTTAACACACAAGCACCAATGTGAGCTGTTAAAGTGTTTTCATGCTCAAAGGCACGTTGGCAGCTTGATTGGTCAGAAGGCTTAGTCCATACCCAGCCCAAAGCGTACCGCAAACAGTAGCCAGGAGTGAGAGAAATGCTTTCCAAATGAGGAAAAGAGAATAAATGAGCAGGATTGTAGACTATGAACAAGAACACACCCCCAACTTCCACTCCTGTAAATGATAGAACAAACCTTAGAACAAAACTAGAGAAAGGCCAGTCCAGAGCAGGACTGCCATGAGGAACGTTTGTATGTGAGGGATGTGCCCTCATGACAAGAATGTCACAGAATGGTGTATGACCATTCACACACACACACACACACACACACACACACACCACCACATGGACACACACAGACTGTGTGTTACAGGTCATACACACAACTGTAGGCACATCGGTTGACCCCAGTATATGCACATGAGATTCGGCTGTCCCCTCCTCACATGTTCACACAAAGCAACTGGCGTCTTCAGCATGGAGGCTTTGGCGTGATCAAGTTAGGTTATGCCCCCCTCAACAGTCCAGAGGACTGAGGCTCACCACATGAATGTGCTGTGAAAATCCCAACAAAGCTGTACACCCTTTTGTACTCAGTATTTATTTTGGTGGATTTGAGATGGGTGTTTTTCATGTATGGCTTCTCTTTCAGGGAGCTACGTGTATTACTTTTTCTGTTGCTATGTGACAGCTCTAATAAATGACAACTGAAACCTAAAAAATGATGAGATGTCTGAGTCATTGTCCTTGTGTTCTTTGGCATATTGTTACTTTGTAACCACAAGGAGGTAATCCTCAATGCGCAATCAGTATCGGTTGCATGGCAACCATTGTGTTCCTAATTTTCAGTAATCATTCCCTGTGTGCCTAAGTCAATATTTGTGATGGCCAATCTCCTCCGTTAATGCATTGTTTAAAGAGATGGGGACACCAGCTGAGATTGTGCAGTGGGTCAGGGCGACACAAACATTATCCACTCACCATTTCCTCTATGTCTGAATTAATCAGTGGCGGTTGTAGCCCTTAATGTGACGTGCCTAAAGAGATATCCAGTCAGAAAGTCAAACCCACGTTCTGGGCATGAGCAAGCCACAAAAGGCTGGTTCTTATGTGAAAAGCCCACATGACTGCAAGCCATAAAATGGACAAATATGCCTGTGTTTAGTGTGATTTTTAATCATGAAACATTCAGTCTACTAAAGAACTTTTTATATACCACCTTCAGTCCTGTTGTATTTGGTGCCAGACTGGACACAAACGCAAAGATCACCCAAAAATAAGGAGTTTTAATAAGGACAAAGTTACAACAAAGAAGACCAACTGATAGACACAGCAGCAGCAACAGGCTGGTTACAAAGAGGTCAGGTATACAGTAGACACACAAAAATGGCAGTCTCATGTAGCATCACATCAAGACTTCGCAAAGAGTGATGCAAAGTCTAAGTTTACGGTCTCAGGTGACCGGGGATAATGAGCTGACAGCAGGAGCAGGCGGTGATGGAGTAACTGTGCGTACACACCGCCACCGACTTGAGCTTCCAAAGAAGCTCTGGTCGCTCTGTCAAGAACGCTTGTCAAAAAAGTCCAGGGAAGCTTTGGACGCTTTGGCCGCTCTGACGTGACAGCATTTTACGTTCCATCGTGTTCTATCTTAATACTTCCGTCTATTCGATTGGTTGCTGGTCGTTGGATGCTGAACCGCATCATAGCTCATTACCATAAAGTTGACTGACTTTCAACTTTCTGCTTGACGCTCAAGTCGCTCAAGACGCCCAAAATGCAACGCCGATGGATTTGACGCTTCTGGCAGCTGAGAGAAGCTGGCTTCCATTGAAAATGAATGACTTCCTGACTCTTTGGAAGCTCAAGTCGGCGGCGGTGTGTACGTACAGTAATGAGCTAGTGAAGCTGACTGATCAGTACTCTGGTGACGCTGAGCACTGATTGGATGACGAGTGGAGAGAAGTAGACGTAGGTGTTATACCTGGTAGGTTATTATGCTTTTGTATGACTTGATTCTTAACAGTTGATTCTGTTGAAGTTTCAGCACCGAAAATTATAAGACATTATACTGTGATTAAGGTGTATACTGTACATGCATACAACGCACCTCAATAATGTAACTAAGGTCGGAATGCTCAACACTCAACATGTCTCAATTTGATTATTGCTTATTCTGACTATGACCTTATTCGGGTCAACGCTATCAGAAAATGTTGTTTACATGGCATCATCTTATTCGGAATATTGTCTTAATCGGGTTAATATTGGAATATTTATGTCCATATAAACGTAGTTAATGTGCGAAGGTCTGTTCACATTATAAAGTACACACACAATCCTGTTTATTCATAATGTCTTATGCACACTGCTGCTTATTATCACTCCACACCAAATCATCACACACACACACACTGCAAGGCAAGACAAAACTGCCTGAGCTGGTCTGTAGTCCATCTGGATGTGCTTGTGCACATGTAGGTCTTTGATAGATCTGAGCCACACATGTTGTTTCTCATGGCTCAGGTCGAGCAGACTTCATTGTCTAAACACAATGGAATATACAAGACGGAAAGTCCACATGTTACGGCAAGGCCTATCAATGTGTGGCTCTCTATAAAAAGCTCCACAAATGGCTCTGCCATGTTTTTATTCTCATACTGTCCTCTCTGCTCTCCTGCCCGTCGTACTCACACACGCTCATGCTCACACACTCACACAAACACTCACTGCCTTCCTCTCCCACACATCACACACACACACACACACACACACCACAATCACTCACACACACACTTACACACTTGCCACACTCACACACACGGCTACTGCACCCCACAAACAGCAAACAGCACACACACTCGTACACACTTACAGAAATTCCACACAAATACTGTGGCACAATAGTGTGTCCCAAGCTTCCTCTGTGACCGAAATCAGAACCAACATATGATAAAATATGTAAGAGCATTAACAACTTCAAGAAATTGTTAGAATGAACAGCAGTTAAGGGGACCCATCATCCAATCACTGTTCACACAGAATTATAATCCTATCAATTCACAGATAGGATAAATGCAGAAACCAAATTCCTTGTATACGCAAGTATACCGTACTTGGCCCAGAAACCTGATTCACATTTACATATTTTAGGTGTAGAATCATGATTTAGGTTTTCATAAAGACATCTTTGTCACACCAACAATACTCCATTTTAAATACAGAACATTAATCATGATTGTAACATGTGTAGTTACTGTTTCAGTGGGACGTTTTGTTTCAAGTAATTTATTCCAAGAGAGGAGGAATCCAAGCCAAGCTGACAACTATGCAAAATTAAGCCTTTTCATGATCTGACCAGTGATTTATGACTGAAGGAGGAGAATCTCAGTCCACTAGAAGCCCAACAATAACAAATGCTGCTTCATCAGCTCATTCTAAAACACATTTTAAGTCCCCAGGATGAAAATGAACATAAATTTCAAAATTTGTACTGAAATGTTTTTGAAATGTATGTGCAATGGTATGGTACACTTTGCAAAAAATAATAATCCCCAAAAAATGTGACTTAATAACATTTCCAAGTCATTTAATATGTCAAAACACCCCTTGTGTCCCTGGACTATAAAATCCATGATTAAACATTTTAAAAGGGCTTATTCAATGAATAAAAAATATTTTAAAAATGTATTCTATTTAAGAAAAATATTCTTTTAATCACACTAAAGTTCTTTTTTGCCTTTCAACATTATTTATAGGATTTTTTAATTAAAATGCACCTGTCCCTAACTTTTGAGTCTTTACCGCAACACTTATGAAATAAACATAGTTTCTCAAGCCAAACAAATCTAGTTTCCATGGAAACAGAAGACTTCAGGAGACCACATTGGGCACATGGTTTGACCTTCCACAATCTGTGTCCCAAAATTTGGAGAAATCAAGGTAAAGATCATAACTCCCTATGTAGTAGTTATTGTGTGTCCTTACCGGCTGCCATTTTGCATTACATTAAAAAAATTAATTCATATTAAAATGTAACTAGTGTATATCAGATAGTGTGAGAAATAGCTAACCCAACAGACATTTCTAGGTGTCATTTTTCTGCAGTATTAGCTTAAATGTCCTTACCGCAGCATGTCTTTACCGCAGCACTTTGCAGCACTTTTGCCAGGGAATGTACTTTCAGGATGCTTAGAATATATATGTTTAATTTTTTTAATGAAATTATTTGATAATAGATGACTGATAGACTAATATATATACATAATATTATTCTTTATATAAGTAAATAAGTTCAGTGCATTATATTAAAAGGTGTTTTTCTAACTTTTCTAATTTTCTACTTGTACTGCCAATATATCAACCAAAATAGTAATACATCACATTTGCTACCCTAGATGAAACCTAATTCAACAGAAAGATCAAGGAAAAGCAGAGAAAAAATGATGAACAACTCAGAAAAGCATAAAGAGTATCTGCAGAAGGAAAGAGAGCGTTACAAAAAAAAGAAAGGAAAGTGGACAACTGAAGACTGTCTCACAGATGACAAAGAAAGAGGTGAATCTGAAAATAAGACAGTGGAAAATAAGTAAAAGAAACCAGAGGGCAAAACAGAAAGTAGTTGAGGCATCAGAGAAGTATGTAGCTACATTTTCATTAGAGATGGAGTGATCTTGGTAAACAACCCCATAATTACACAGAAATTTTAAATGAAATGGTTTTACCCTGTTTTTACTACTGTTTAATGTTTACCCTGTCCCTGTGTCCCTGTTTGCCTGTGTTGTGTTCAGTTCATACATCCTCATATGGGAGGAAACTATTCCTCATTTTGCTGTTAACACTAGTTTCCTTACACAATGTCATTAACGCAACAATGCATTAGCCAATTATAATAATAATTATATATTTTTTATTCATTGAAATATTTTTAAAAGTTATTGAATGTGTAATGTACATGTTGCAGCGATATAATAAAAAATAAATTTGTCATTACTCTATTTTTTGTGAGTATGAGTACAACTGACATTTGTATTAACCGTCTGATTTTTCTCCTGGTACACAGAAAATCCTAAAATGTTCTATTTTAACATGTTTTTTTTTTTAATTCATTGAGCATGATTAGAAATAAGAGTTGATTGCAGTGAATACAAAAGTGCTGAAATTGTGTAAACATTTTAAAAGAAAAATGCGTACATTTACTGTAATTTCTCTGTTGCGGTAAGGACATACCCCGAGAAGAAAAAAAAGAAAATCATTAAAAAAAAACATTTTAAAAACTAAAATCTTCACGACTTTTTCCAAATTTGTGTACTTACATGTTTCTTTGACATGCTGTGATGGTTGAAATTAAAATTTATAAGGGTTTATTTTCCTCAGTTAGAGAATTCAAAAGTGCCCGTATTTGCAGAAAGGCCCACATATTCACACACAAACACATACACACACACACACACACACATATTCACACATACACACAAACACCTTCGGCCTGATCCAGAGGCGTTTCTGAAGGAGTAATTGGTGTGCGGCGTGATGAACATGTTTCCAATCATCCACTCTGGGTCTGGACTCTGGATGCCACCACTGAGCTCTATCCTCCCTGCTGGCTCGCCGCACCACTGGGATATCAGAGCACTCTCTCTCTTGCTCTTCCCCCCCTCTCTCTCTCTCTTGGTCTCTCTCCTTTTCTCTCTCTTGCCCCCCCTCTCTCTCCTCTCTTGCTCTCTCTCTATCTCTCTCTCTCTCTTTCTTGACCTGGAGCCTCTGGTTGCTGTTGTTACTCTTGATTGTGAAAACAACATCAAAGCTCATGAAACTTGTTTCACAAATATTATTTTATAAACATACCGAGAGCCATTTCCTTCATTTCGGAGGGTCAAGTGATTCCGCGCAGGCAGAAACGAGGGCAGACGTCTGGCTTCCCCCATTACTCTTGAATCAAATTGCCATTTTGATTGGGGATGCAAAGAAAGGTCAAACATGATTGGTGGCTTTCACATCAGCTGGTTACCATTCCGGTGGAATGTCCCAGTGAGGGAACTCTGTCCTCTGTCCCCTCCGGAGGCTTAGCAGTGGTGTGTGCTTGATCTCTTTCATTTCTCCTCCTCCTCTCTGCCCTTTATCTGTCACTTGCTTGGGATTAAATGAAGCAGCTACATCCTCTGACAAGGTACCTAACCTTTAGCGTGCACCACCACACAAATGCTGCTTCATAAGCATTACACTGGAGATTGACTTCTTTTTCTGGGTTGAGGTACACTGTGCAATTAGGACAGGACACAAGAATAGCAAAGGGTATTGAATGAGGACTAGTCCTGGGCAGTATTTCACAAACCTGTCACTTACCGTGATGAGCAATCTTTACTCAATGCCCAGTCATTATCCCTCATTCCCCTTCCCCTTGTTCTCATTGGTCCTGCCTAAATGGATTTGTTCTTCCTTAGTGAGCATGAATCATGTCCAGAATGTTGAATATGAGTCAATATAAATGCGCTGTGATTTGTGTCCGCAGCTGGACCGTGGCATGTTTGGCTTGGAAGTCTCTCTGGTCTCGAGCAGTGGCCGGTCCTTGGCTCTCCGTCGGCGTCACAAATCACTGCTGTCACTTTTACATTTGTATTCGCTTTGCTTTCGCCAACATCTCCGAGTGTCATCCTGTCATATTGGCTTCATAAAATACTTTTATGTAGTTTTCCTTATTCCTCCTGCTACTCTTCTTCTCCTATATGTCATTTGTTTTCATATAAAGTGGCAAGACCGAGGGAACAGCTTCCACCTCATTTTCTCGTCTGCCAGAGATGGTTTGTGTTTGATGCTGTGATGTTATCAGGGTAGTTCTACAGTAAGAGCATACAGTCTACCTCCTGCAACAACTAAATAAAAATGAATCGGTGCATGCCTGTACGTGCCTGTGTTTGTATGAGTATGTGTGTGTGTGTGTGTGTGTGTGTGTGTGTGTGTGTGTGTGCATGTGTGTGTGTGTGCATGTGTGTGTGTGTGCTTATGGGTTGGATAGGAGGGATCAGGCTCTAGCTTCAGCTGGGATGATGAATCCTACAGACAAGCAGGATGGATCCCAGGAGTCAGGTCACCAAAGGAGGCGCCCTACACATGGTGTTCTCACACACACACACACACACACACACACACACACACATGCACACACACACAGAGACACAAAGGCATTCAAAGCAGGATGGCTAAAGAGAATGGATTTGGTGACAGTTTGAGAAACATGTTATTCATATGAATGGGAACACTGCTGTATGCTGCAGAACAAACACTGATATGGTAATGCTCACACACACATACATACACACACCTAATCTGTGCTGTCAACACACTATTAATATGTAATTCACCCAGCATTCTATCCAAGCGGTGACACGCACAAACACACACAAACTGAATTGGGAAAGCACACCTAGACACACACGAAGACTAAACATTGCCTCAAGCACATGCATGTATTTCTAGTGAATTAATTGTTTGTCTGCATAGCATGCAGTAAATGACAGACATTATTTCTTCAACAATTTTCCACAATAGTCCAAAGGCCATTTTGCATGCCACCAGTCCAAAGTATAAGTGGGTTAAATTAAGCATCTACAGCCCCCTGCTGGTGAAGATGAACCTGACACACAGAGATTAATGAGCTGGTGCATTCTCAGAGGTTCCTGGCCATGATGGCTAAGCCAGACTGTTTGTTCAGACAGACCACTGAAATACATATAAAGACACATCCATAAAACATATTTTTAGGCTGAAGGATAAATTACCCGGAGAGTGATGAAAATATGGGTATCTGTTGCCTGCTAATGCACTCGAGGAGGGCCATCTGAAGTCCATATCTGCACAAATAATGTGTCCCTTTGGTCCAGCATCATCTGGTGGACTCTATGAGTCATGTGGCATCTGAATGGATGGCTGGAAAAAAGACTGTAAGGACCTCTGATATTTTTATGATCTTAGATGAATATGAGCTTTTCTCCACCAGTATGTCTCCCTGAAAGTAATGGTGAGAAGTAAGTCTGTGAAAGCAGGTAGACCCATTGCTGACTTACTTGATGTCAGGGATATCAGAGAATATATGGATAATACAAATATATTTCATGGTTTTAGATCAGATTATGTATAGATTTGTAGAAGTGTTTTTTGTGAAAATGTGTCAAATTATGACTGCTGCCCCAAGCTAGATCCTTAGTCTTCCAATTAAAGAAAGGGACAAGGAAAGGGTTTGAAGTTAGACTTTCTGCGATTTCTGAGATAAGTCCGAATTTCTGAGGGGGGAAAAAAGAAAGTGAGCAATAATTTCAGAAAGAGAAAATCAAAGTCAGAATTGTGTGTAAGAAAATGAGATTAACACACAGAGCCCACAAAGGGAATTTAGTTTATTGAGGTGGTTATGTATATTTTTGGAGATTCTATTGCATTCCCTCACAATGTGTTTTGCGTTCCCTCGCAATAGGTTTTGTATTCCCTCGCAATAATTGTGTGTTCCCTTGCAATACTACAAAGCCTGCGAAGTGTCTGTTGGGAATTTACTTTTATCGAGGTGGGAATTTATTTTGTTGTGCTTCTATTATGTTCCCTCGTAATGTTTTTGCAATCCCCCGCAATAAGTTTTGCATTCCCTCGTAATGTTTTTGCGTTCCCTCCTAATAGTTTTGCATTCCCTCGCAAAATCAAAAGTAGGCCTTGTGAATGAGCATAAAACTATTGCACACACAAAAATATTACAAGGGAATATAAAAGGAGCCCTAAAAAGACATTTCCACCTGTAAATTATTCCCACCATGACCCTTTGCAAGCTCCATACGTTAGACTAGGAAAGAAATCATTTGTTCTTCACATGGTAGGTTACAGTTGGTAGGCTAATCTTACTTATTTTTTTCTCAGAAAATACACTACCAGTCAAAAGTTTTAGAACACCCCAATTTTCAGATTGAGTTTAAGTCTGGAGTGTGCTAGGCACTCTATGTTTGTTCTTTTTTCCTAAGGTAGTTCGAATAGCTTGGACTTTTTGTTTTGGGTCAATCTTGCTGTAGGATCTTATCTTGTCTTATCTTATCTTGCTGTAGGATGAACCCCTAGGCACATACCAGAGGGTACTGAGTGGCGCTGCAAAATGCTGTGGTAGACGTTTTGGTTCTGTATAAGCAAAGTCATTTTAAGCAAGTCCCTCCACTCGGCGGCCATATTGCAACGCTTTTTGGGTACTCATTGGGCATCCTATTCGGCAGAAATGCGTGTGTGCAAGGCTTCATGACACCAATCTTGCTCCAGCGGCGAGTTCACAACACATGATTGGCACGATGTCTGCACAATACAGCACATAATTGGCTCAATGTAGTCACATCACACCACATGATTGGCTCAATGTATTCACATGTTGACGTTTTGATGAGAAAGGGGTGGGATATGTGTAGACAACGGCTATATTGGCGTTACAAACTAACCCCATGCATTTCTATGGAGGATTTTTTGAGTGCTGTGTCTCCTCATTAGAAAGTCTCTGGTATAAGCAGGGTTGCCAACTTTGGGTGTTTGGCTGGAGTGAGATTTTGTGAAGTCATAGTACGTGTGCGTTACATTTTTCCCTAAACCTAATTAAAAAATGTCTGTTCCCTGACTCTTTTGCTATGTATAATCCCTGATTTAGGCCTATGTAAAAAAAACTAATAGCATGGAAAAGTTTCTTCAAAATGTACAATTAATTTATTGATTACACTTGAAAACAAGACCAGTGTTTTTACCTCGTGGCATGGAAGGATTATGAGCCACTGCGCCCCTGGGCACAGACATGAAAAGGGCCGCCCTGCCCACCTGAAAAAGGTAGTAGCTCAGCAATTCTAGGGGGGTCCGGGGGCATGCCCCCGTTGTAGAAAATAATAAAAAATAACCCCTTAAATGATGACTTCTGGCGAGTTTTGTGGAAAGAAATGGACAGATTGAGACTTACAAATATGAATGTGTGTATGAGTGTACGTATGTATCATGGATGGAAATAAATTATTTTTTTCCACCTACCATTGTGGCTGGGGGATTCCAAAATCTACCAGCCACTCAACTTTTTTACCAGCCACTAGAGATAGAGTATGAACATTTGATGAAAAATCATGACCAAAATGATCACGGTTATTGGTATTATTGCGATATGATTAAAATGTGCTGACTTTTTTTCTAAACCTATGCCATCAATGTTGGACAGAACTCATAATTGGCCTGCCCTTCATGCCCAGTAGCAACAAAACTAAAGGACAACAGAACAGCTAGTGTCATAAAAGTGGTGTGGCTCCTTTAAGACACAATCCACTGGTGTGAGTTCTGGAGCCATCCAACTTTATCTAACTCTATACTAGCCTATATCATCTAATTTTAATATTATATCTAGGCTATATTTAACATTTATTTTTTCTATTTGGCCTGTTATGAAATCATGCATTGCCCAATTTAAGCACACTTAAATACATGCATGCTTAGCATTTTGTGAAAATAAAAATTATGGCTACATAGACAAACTCTTAGCCATGAGCTGTATATCCTCTGATTTTAATATTTACAGATATATAGGTATTTAAGCACAGCTCAGTTTTAAGACACTTAAAGCCCAAAGTTGGAGACCATATAGAAATTTGCTACCATTTCAAAACCGATTACTCTGGAACGGCTTAAACTACAGGGGATTGCATTACACCTTTGTGTTCGGTAAGCTCTGCTGTTTTTTCTGGTTTACGGTTTGTCATGTAGTTGAACGAAAAGTTTGTGAGATAGGCTATTCCACCCTATATGAATTGGGATGAGCGCAGAGCTGTAGAGTAATAGCCTATGATTATTTCTTGAAAGTTAATTTTCTCGCGAACCGTTTATCACAGCAAGTAGCGGCTATAGCACCGTATAAAAGTTATTTAATATGATATCTGTGTTATGATTAGGCTAGCCTACTTTGTGAGTAGTTCAACGGAGAAGAATGGGCGGCCACACTTTGCTTCTGTCTGCCTCATAGGTCTAAATAGCAACGTGTTGGTGTCGCGGACTGGATTAATAGTCAGCGAATCAACAGAACACTGCGCTGAGACCTACCTGCTGTTGGTCTAGATATATATGTATGCCTTAAACTCGTCTCTTCTTATTTAGAAACAATGCTGTGGTCTAGTCTAGTCATCATCAAAAAATGAACGCAAAAAAAATAAGAATGGATTTGGCGTGACATTTCTTGCGAGTGCGTGAGAGCGTGAGATTGGTGGTGAAAGCGTGTCACGCCAGATGCGTCACGGTACCGATCCACTTGCACGACACTTCATTTTGTGACCTTGCACTTCATTCCACTCTAGTCCTATGGGTGACGTCAGGCGACTTTAACGCGCCCGCAAAGCATTCCGGGAAGGCAGCGCTGCATTTGAAAATACGCTTACAAGACAAATAATGTTTTAACAATCTCTTCCATGACCACCTAGTAGTCCATAAAACAAACGAAACTAGGATTTGGGTGAATATATTGACTGTTGGTGTTTCTGGTAAGGATTTGAGATTGCATTGAGTAGTTTAAATAAAACAAGATTTCCAAATGGCTTGCATAGTTTGTTTAGGCTATTAATGTGTTGTATACTGTTAAGTACATGCCTAAAATTGTGGTCCATTTGTGGAAAAACACTTAAGATACGTTAAAACGAACTGAGTATAAGCTGGTAACTGACATTTTAAACAAAACGCCCACACACGACTGAACGTGGGGAGGCAGCGCGACATCTATGCGACACGATAAAATGTGGATCGGCTTGCACGACACTTCATTTTGTCATGTCGCATAGATGTCGCGCTGACTCCCCACGTTCAGGTTTGCATAAAGATGGGCTTACCATGGCTTTTTGACGACATATTTTCAAATGCAGCTGCCTTCCCGAATGCTTTATGGACGCGTTAAAGTAAACTGACGTCACCCATAGGACTAGAGTGGAATGCGACACGACAAAATGAAGTGTCGTGCAAGTGGATCGGTACCGTAATAAGGGGAGAACCGCCACTCTCGGGAAACTTCCGGTTTCTGAACTGGTTGCAGTTCCTGTTGGTTCCACATGAGGGCGCTCACGAATAAGTGCAGAATGAATGGAGGTCTATGGAGCTGTACCCCTCAAATCCACTTTTCTCGGGATATCATTTTTTGCCCAAGAAATTTGAATGTTGCATGCAAAAGAGGGGGCAGAGAAAATACAAACCGCTGAGTATTATATTTTTTGAGTCACTTATTTGTTCTAAAAAGCCTTTCAAATGCGTCAATGACGTCATTCATTATCAGAAAGCTAGTGTGTTGTGGGCAACAACGACCCAACCTGTAAGAAATCGAAAGGACGTAAGTGCTCGTTCATCTTGTACTCGTTCAATTTTTGACCTATAATGACCATTGATCTTGCAGAAACCACAATCCAATCTTCGATTTTTCAATGACAACCAGGTGAAAGAGGCACATTAGCCGTCTAGCTCCATAGACCCCCATTGTTTTTGCACTTATTCGTGATCGCCCCTAGCGGAACTGCAGCAGATTGCAGGTACAATGGAGTTAATAGGGAGTGATCCGGCTCTCCGTAAACGGGCTCTGGTATAAGTCACCTACCGGATCCAGCAAAACAGCCCCAGACTATCAGGCTTCCTCCTCCATATTTGACAGTTGATGTCACAGACTGAGGAACAACAACACATTACATTTATATAGCGCTTTTCTCGATACTCAAAGTGCATCACATGGATGGGGGGACCTCACTAGTAACCACCACCAATGTGTAGCACCCACCTGGGTGATGCACGGCAGCCATTATGCGCCAGAACGCTCACCACAGACCAGCTTGAGGTGGAGAGTGAGGGAGTGAATGAGCCAATTACAGTGGAGGATGATTAGGGGGCCAGATTGAATGAGCCAGGTTGGGAATTTAGCCAGGACACCGGGGAACCCCCTACTGTTTGCGATAAGTGCCATGGGATCTTTAATGACCACAGTAAGTCAGGACCTCGGTTTAACGTCTCATCCGAAGGACGGCATCTCCTACAGTGCACTGTCCCCGTCACGGCACTGGGGCATTGGGATCGATCTTTTTTGGCCAGAGGGAAAAGTGCCACCTACTGGCCACCCACCAACACCACTTCCAGTAGCAACCTAGTTTTCCAAGGAGATCTCCCATCCAAGTACTAACCGGGCCCACACCTGCTTAGCTTCAGTAATTCAGCTAAGACAAGGTATCCATTGGTCTGGCTGCTGCTACATTGCTGGAACCAATCTTTCCCCCTGGTTTCCAAGTGCCGTTTGATAGGAAACTGTACTGATACTTCTGAAATGTATAACTGTTCAGTTTTGGATAACCTTACCCTTTTTTAATCTCTGGGATAGGCACCTTTGTACCATTTCAAGCTATTCATTGGACTTGAACTGTTTGAATTTCAATAAAAGAAAAGGGACACATTGGGGTGTTCTAAAACTTTTGACCGGTAGTGTATGTTCCATGACATTTCTGATAAAGTTGTTAGAATAATTCCACACACATATTAAAACAAAGCTGAGATGAAAACAATCCCATACTGTCGTACATTTTACTTTCCTTTTCTTTACTTCGTTTAGTTTGCAAGACTTGGAAGCCACACATACGGGGAAAACACTATTTAGCTATGTGCGCATTTTTGATTGGTTGTGGAGAATTCGACCGGTCCTAAAATCATTCCGTGTTGAAACTAGTACTCAAGGGCAATGTGGTCATCTGCATTTTGTACTGGTTGGTTGTACATAATTTTAAAAGTAAATAGTACTTCAGTGTAACAGCTATTTAATCAATTTTCATATTAGGAAACATGTATGCTCTATGTTCAATGATTTGTGTTTATGATCGGAACTATTGAAAGAGTGTTTTTCACTTTCAATGAAGTCGGAAGAAGAACATTCAAGCACAACTTCTTAAATATGGCGGCGGGTAGAAGCGAAATAACGCCCATGTACATCTACAGTACAGGAATCAACAA
Source organism: Alosa alosa (assembly GCF_017589495.1). NCBI lineage: Eukaryota > Metazoa > Chordata > Actinopteri > Clupeiformes > Clupeidae > Alosa > Alosa alosa. The sequence continues at coordinate 13,994,317 of NC_063202.1, forward strand.
CAGAATGGGCTGTCGGTGTTTTTTGAGGGCAATCTGTCTGTTTTGGTTACTTCAGTTTGCAACAGTCCATTCCGATATTACAGACGGTAATGCTGAACACCTTAAACGGGAACATTCACTCGTGAAACCTTATCAGGGTAAGTATCAGCTAGCTTGTTGGCGAACCCATGAACCATACCTTTGCTAACGTTAGGCTTTTGACAGCTAGCTAGCCCGTGACACCAGGTCACCTGATTAAAAGTAAAGCAAATGTCTAACTATTAGACTGATATGACTTCTGATGATTAAATACTGATATCCGTCTTTAATTTCAGTTATTAGATCTGATAATAGTAGCTAGCTAACGTTAGTAAACATGACCCTTAAGTTGCTGAACAAGTTTAAAAGGAAGATCTATTAGAAGCCTATGTAATTTCTTGTTTTTGTTGATGAAGCGCAAGATGTTTCTCATTTCTGTAGTCACGTTTGTGTGGAGTCCATGTTGTACAGTTTGGATGTCGTTGCCTTGCATCGTTGATTGCCAACATGACAGTATCGTTACCAAAGTCAATATTAGCAGAAAGTTAAGAGGCAGTGGTGTTTACCTTTTCTGTTAAAATAATAAAGTAGGAAGTAAGGAACGTGGTTTTATGTGATGAGCTTGTCTGAAAGAAATGTTGACTAAGTAATTGTAATATCTTGGTCCTTGGCAAACAGTAACAGTAGATGTCACGTCCCTCGCCTCACTGGTTACCTGAGTGCAGAGTCTGATACTGCTAAAGTAGATTCGGTGGGTGTCACATGAGTCTTTGTAATTGGGTTACACAGGAGTTGGGACGAACCCATCCAGTCAGTGGGATTTCTCTGGAAGCACCTTGGTGACTAGTCAGTATGTTCGCCTTACTCCTGACGAGCGTAGCAAGGAGGGTTCTATCTGGAACACCGTGGTAAGGTTATGTTTATCTTTGAATGTACTTGTACATTTCTCTGAAATGCCATATTTTATTTAGGCCCACTGTACTGACATCAACAACTCACACGTTTTGTACATAGCCCTGCTTCCTGAAGGATTGGGAGATGCATGTGCAATTCAAAGTCCACGGGTCGGGAAAGAAGAATCTTCATGGAGATGGCATTGCTATATGGTATACCAAGGAGAGACTGCACCTTGGTAATCTTTGCTGTCACGTAATGTACATTAAACACATTTTGTGATGTACAACTAGTGCTTTGTCTTTACTTGCATGCGTCACATTTTGTTTGGATGCTGAAGTCCACCATCATGCTGTTCAGGATTTGTCTTTCTTTTATGTTTTACTTATCTTTACTCCCTTCCCCTTAACTCTGAATTTAGGGCCCATCTTTGGAAATCAGGATCATTTTGTCGGCTTGGCTATTTTTGTGGATACCTTCCGCAATGACCTCCACGGCATGGATGTAAGTCTGTGCGTGTGTGTGTTTGTATGTGTGTGGACTCACTGAAGACTCTCTTTCTGCAGGGCCTGTGTATGGCAGCATAGCCAACTTCCATGGGTTGGCCATAGTTATAGATACCTACCCTAATGATGAGACCTCTGACGTGAGTCGATGAACAAATCCATGTTTTTGATCACTGGCACCATTTGTGATGTCTGTTGCATTCCTTTTGGGACACTTTTTTATTATTATTTTCAGCATTTTGGTGTTGACATGTTTAGCTTCAGATCCATTTAGCTTATACTGTATTATTTGGCCTTTTTTTGTCTGCTTCACATTATAATAAACTTTGATAATCAGACTAAAAATTGTGGAACCAATTCCACAATCGATTTTGATGGAACCCCCATTTACTGTACACCAAAGACTTAAATACAAACTTTGTGTTTCGATTGTGACCTCATTTATATTTCAGATTTACCAAAAGATACATTAGAAACTCAGTTTGTGATGTATTTGCATCACTGATGCTAAATTGGCAAACTGTTCCATATGGTTCTGCTTCTCCTTTGTCTAGCCTACATTGTTTGGTGGAGATCACTTTGAGTGGCTTGCTTACAGCCTGCTTCTGTGATGGGGCCATGTAGAATATGTGCATTGTGTATCGCCGTGCTGCTTTGTGTTTGTGTTGTGTTGTTGCTGTGTTTTTTTTATTCTATTTGCTGAACTTACTAGTGGGAGTGGGAGCAGCTGGGATTGTGGGAGATGTTGGTTCCTGGCCAAATCACACTTTATGTTAATCACATCACTCAAGGTTGCAGTTATCTGTAGTCTGTTTCAGTCTGTTCCAACCTCTACTCTGTGTTTTATTTAACGTTCAGAAGTGACACAGAGTTCTGATTTGTAAAGGACCAGAACTGTACTTCCTGCACCAAGAGCCAAATCTGTATTTCAAATCATATTATGTCCAAATCTAATCCTCCTCGCTGGATGGTCTCAGAGTCTGAATATGCATCTAAAAAAATAAGAATATGTTGGAAAAGTCCATTACCCTGTCCAGACTGAGAGATCAAAGCATCAGGAAACCATTGTCGGTGTTTTGATTTAATTAGTTGATTAGAGCTCTTCTCAGGTGGACATTTCTGTATTTTAAATTCTTTATTATAATGTTTTAAGATACAGGATTTTTGTTTTCCATGAGCTGTAAACCATAATCACAAATATTACAACCCCAAATGTGTTGCTGGCATCAAATTCAAAATTAACATATTTTTCATGAAATAGTCCAATTTGTCATTTTCAACATTTGATATGTTGTCTATGTCCTTTTTGAAGCTAAAAATGGATTTTTGAGATTTGTAGATTTCAGTCAGTTTTTATTTGCATTTTACACAATATCCCAACTTTTTCTGATTTGGGGTTGTTGAATAATAAAGAGTAAAACGAAAAACGGCTTGAAATGTTTCACTTTATGTGAAATAAATCTAGATTATGTGAAAGTTTTACTTTTTGAAGTTTTATGGGGGGGAAATAACTTTTCCACGATGTTCAATTTTTTTTAGATGCACCTGTACATTGGTGAAATATAAGAGTTACCGTTTAGTTAGTATTGTTAAGAAAGCTTTTGTGTTTGTGAAAAAAAGTGGCAGGAATGGGAATATGGTGACCAGCACCTTTGATGTGAAGTTGGCCAGGCTTGAATCGATTGACTGGAGATCCTCTGTGATCTGGGCCACCCTGCTGGTCAGCCACTTCCTGCTCTGACTCCTCCTCTTTGTCCGCTCAGCGTTCGTTTCCCTTCATCTCCGCCATGGTGAGCAACGGCACGGTGGCCTATGACCACGGCAAAGATGGCCGCCCCACTGAGCTGGGAGGATGCGCCGCCGAAATCCGCAACAAGGACCACGACACGTACCTGGCCATCCGCTACTCCAAAGGACGGCTGACGGTAGGAGAACGCCACTGTGTTCATGTCAAGTCTGTGTGCACTCATGAAATATAATAATGGATTATTATCAGAGCAACAGTGATCCTGGTGATGCCCATGTTACTAATTCTTATGCACATTTGATACATTATAGGAAATACAGATAGACAGAAAAGCTAATGCTGCGTAAGGATATACTGGCCTTCACTAGAGCCCTGTTAAGGAATCTGAAAAGACCTTGCTTAAAGTCCTTTCTCATGGAAGCTTATCATATGTTCTCAATACAAAAAAAACATTATGATTCAAATTTAGCCTTGGATGATATCCACAGAGGTTGAGGAAAATATAACTATATAAAATGGTCGCCTGAGGAGATGAAATTGGTGTTGAGTTTTGTTAAAGTCAGATGTAATGTGTATTTCTGATGGTGAGTGGCGTTGTGAATAATCTGAGCTGTGTGCAGCTGGTCTCTGTGTTGATTAGAGCTGAGATTGAAGAGGAATATCTGAGTCCATTCTGGCACCGTTAAAGGGTTGTGTCCTGCTGTTGTCTTGACAGGTGATGGTGGATGTCGACGACAAGAACGAGTGGAAGGAGTGCATCGATATCGGAGGGGTGCGGCTGCCCACTGGCTACTACTTCGGGGCCTCCGCAGCCACGGGAGATCTGTCTGGTACGGACAGTAAAATATCCTCTTCCTCCGCAGGCCAAGAACACTGAGTCTGTCTACGTGGTCATTTTATATAACTTGATAGATGTGTGTTGGTTTGAGGAAATATTTAGTAAATCTCCAGACAGTACGGAGCATGTTTATAATGCTACATGTTGTCTCCACATGATTGGTTTGGTTGATTTACAACAAGCTGGATGTCAGAGAACATTTGGAATGAATAGCCACTAAGTAAACGGCCTTTGGCTCTTGAGGCTGTGGTGAGATGTTCCTGTTCCCTCAGTAAATCTCTCAGCCTTCTCTCACTGGCAGATAATCACGACATCATCTCGATGAAGATGTATCAGCTGATGGTGGAGCACACCCAGGAAGAGGACAACCTGGACTGGACCAAGATCGAGCCCAGTGTCAGCCTACTCAAATCCCCTAAAGGTGATCATCGACAAACATACACATCCACCCCCCAGGAAGAGTCAAGTCTGAAAAAGCATCGAAATTATTGCTTGCATGACTTTTCATGAACATGCCCTCAGAGTAGTAGCGCTGTAGCTGCCTGGAAGCTCTAGCTGTTGGCTGCAGCAATTCGAGCTATGTCGAACCAATTATTTTAGTTTTATTTCGTACTGACAGTACTCGGTACCTTGAGAAACTAGATTTATGTGAAATATTGCCAGAATTCTTCTACAACGCACCCATTAAGCTAAATAACACTCCAAAGTCTTGAATTCTCTCTCTCTCTCTCTCTCTCTCTCTCTCTCTCTCTCTCTCTCTCTCTCTCTCTTCCATGTAGGTGCTCTCTCTCTCTCTGTCTTCCTTTTCATACTTGCATGGACTGTTGTTGACAGTAAACTGGCACATAATATATTGGTCTGAGGTTTGTTATAGTGCATAGGAGATATCAGAGGTTTGTTATAGTGCATATGAGAAATCTGAGGTTTGTTATAGTGCATAGGAGATATCAGAGGTTTGTTACAGTGCATAGGAGATATCAGAGGTTTGTTATAGTGTATAGGAGATATGCCTTTTAAGCTAACTGTCAGTGACCTTAATGGTTTTAATGGAAAGCTACTGGCTTGTTCTGTGTAGAATGTTCAAAGTTAAAAATCTTCAAAGTTTGTTCATTTTGCATTAATTCCAGGATATTACATTTCAAAATGATTGTTAAAAGCTCCATTATAATGAAGAAATGAATAGTGATTTATCACAGCAAAATTATGTGATTATTTATTTAATGTTTCACAGCCCTACTTTGGTTAGATGTCATGAACCTGAAGGCTTGATAAAATAACAGCCCAATTATTTACTGTAGTACCTTGAAGCTGTTTGAGGTCGTCGTCAGCTATTTGCTATTCTGTTCATGTGTCTCTCTTCCTTGATTGCACCAGCTTCCTTGACTGACAACATCAGGTGTAGTTTCAAAGTATGAACCAGATCCATAGACAAAAATCACAATGGCAGTTAGAAAACATTAGAAAATGTTTTTAATGCTTAATTTTTCAATATTAAAGCAACACCAAAGAGTTTTTTGTACCTTAAAATAATGTTTCCAAAATCGTTTCAGTGGTTCATCAACTCTTAACAGGGTGAACGGCACTTCTGCATTCGCTTCGCGGCCCTCTATCGGCTATAACCTCACGCGGCCCTCTATCGGCTGATGTCGCAATACATCATACTTTCATAAAATCATGCAACTTTCTCTACCTTGTCTGTGGACATCCTTATTTGCAAAGCTGGTGCTGGATAAACAAATAGTGTGCGTGCGACAGAGGAAAAGTTCTTTGGTGTTGCTTTAATATTCTATAGTTTTCACATGTTTAAAGTCACTTTGGACAGAACTGTATGCCACATATTCAAAATTAACTTCAACTTCAAATCCCTTTGGGTGTTCAATCTTGCTAAACTGACTGATGTGTAAATTCTACTCCAAGTAATACTACCACTCTGGGACTCCCTCCTCCCCAGATAACGTTGACGACCCGACGGGGAATTTCCGCGGCACGCCACTAACAGGCTGGAAGGTGTTCCTGCTGCTCCTGTGTGCCCTGCTGGGCATCGTGGTGTGTGCTGTGGTGGGCGCTGTTGTCTTCCAGAAACGCCAGGAGAGGAACAAGCGCTTCTACTGAGGCACCACACACACACACACACACACACACACACACACACACACACACACACACTCAAAGACTTTGGTCCCCATCCCGGGACTGCAATGTGAATTTTTTAAGACTGCATCAAGAACACCACACATCCCTTCATCTTTGTTTGTAACCGTGAACTGGAGGGAAATGGCAAGGAGATACTAAGAATCTTGTAGAGGTTTTGCTGTAAAGGTTTGAGTGATCTTTTTCTCACTGAAAGGTAACCTTAAGACTGTGACGTGTTGATTAGTAGGTAAAGCTTTTCTTTCTGAAGTGAATCTGAACATATACGCAGACTAACCCTTGTTGTCTGTGATTTGAGTTGATTTCTTTTCAGTTTATTTGTTTGTTTGTTTTGCTTTGAGTTTGTCCTTCTGGCCCATGCATTCTCTTTCTGGCCTAGTTTACATATGAGCGAGATGTGATTGGTTTTATGTTTTTTTACGAACTGCTAGATTCACACTCTTTCTCTATGATTTCGGTGGGATGCTTGGGACTGTCTGGGGTCTAGCTACTGTAATTGATTGCCTTATTTTCCTGGCTTTCTTTAGACATTTAAAAGAGAATTGGGGTGGTGTGTGTGTGTGGGGGGGGGTGTGTGTGGGTGTGGATGTGTGGGTGAGTGTGGCAGGGGCAAGAGATGGCTGGTGGGAATCTTGGGTATAAGTTGCATCCATTACAGTCCACTCAAGATAAGTCTGCAAATGACGACTGTACATTTAAGTGAATGCTGTGCTGTTGAGAATCCTTTTCTTCTAAACAAACCCACAGTCTAGTCCTGTGTAAATGGCTTAATGACATGAAGGTGTACACGCAGCATAATAATTGCAAAGGTCTGCTGTCCACGCTGATGGCTAGTAAACTGTCTGATGCGCTTATAGCATTGTATGGGACATACCTGAACCACACTTTGAGCTGGAAGTGGTTATCTGTCGTGGTATCATCAGAAATAAGTATTAGCCTTCTCTGTGTGTGGTATATCACCATGGCAACAGGTGCAGACCAGAGGGCGAAGGGGAGGAGTGACCTCCCAGGCTTTACTCTCGGCTGTTTCCAGGGCAACACCACTGGACATCCACTTAAATCAGTGTTGCGGGAGTCTCTGTGTGGCTCTCTTGAGTTTGTTTGGGCTTGCCGTGTTACTGATAAGTTGTTCATGATATTTCAGTCCAGCGCTATCCGACTGTCATCATAGAGAAAGACAGCATTATTCTGTCATCTTAGAGAAAGAATGTATTATTCTGAAGTTGAATGACCAGTATTCTCCTGTCTGCAGGAATAAAAAAAAAATCAGACATTAAACATCCTGTAAAGTTTCAGAAACGTTTTTACTTTTTTATACACAGAATTCTAATGGGAATGTGCCACTGTACAAGTTGCCAACTTCAGAAAATTTAAAATTACCATTAAATCAATTGAAATATGCATGAAATATACAATGTAAACTGCCAGTCATTCTTTTTCCAAATGAAATGAAGATTTTAGTGATAAAAGTTTTAGTGAGACTTAGGTAACATGAAGCAAGGTATAAATCATTTACACTAAGAAATAATGATTATGACTATTATGACTATGCTCTGATATGTCTGATGTGTCCCTACAGCTCTCTGGTGGTTCACATAATGAAGTGCAGGACATCTGTCTTGAACAGCTGCAGGCTCGAGTTGGAACTAAAATTAAACATGTACGTTATGCAGTGTAATCACTATTTACTATTAATCATGTACATGTATGCAGTATAGTCACTATTTACTATACTGCACAACACGCTATTCAATATAGGCTTGGCCTTTGCATAGTTTGCATTTCATTTTGTGAGTTTATGTTTCATGACCCCTTTGTTGTCCACAGAGAAATCAATGCTGATACATCTCCCATCTGCAACAGCAGCACTAAGTTTTTTTTTCTGTTGACTATAACTCTATTCAAATTAAAAAAACGCTTTATTGGTATGACAATTCGTGAAGAAAGTGTTGCCAAAGCATACAGTGTCCAGAACTCATCAAGACTAAATAACAGTCATAAAACAAAATCTGTGAAAAAAAAATATATATATATATATATATATATGTTTTATATATAAAAACATACAAGCACACACTTTAGTTTATTATGAGAGAAAAAAAGGATAACACATGAAACAGACAAAAAAGAGAGACGGTGTAACAGACCTAATCCGATAAAGACATAATAATAAACTCTACTCTCAGACGCTTGCGTTGTGTTAACTGCATGCCGGTGGGTTTTCCTGACATTCGGAGGTGTGTATTATGGTGTATACCTTAAAGCATAATCATAATTTTTAATTAGCCGGTGCCTTGCATTGCTGTCCGTTGGTGCAGTAAACGTTGAACATTTCTCAACTTTTTAATGGAAGTGACAGGAGCAACGCAACGTAACTCAACCACAATACACTTCGGCAACAGATGACCAAAGCCTATGTAGAGTGAACGAGATGCGTCTCCAGTACTGCATTCAGTGCAAGCGTGTGTGAGTACCATAAGGAAGTTCCATGGGTTTTATGAGAGATTGTCTTCAGAAGTGGAATATATATTCCATATACGTCGGACCCACTGGCGTATCATGCAGGCGACCAGAGTGTTCCTCTGTAGGTTCCAGACATGGTCGTTAAGACTACTGACCATGACAGACTGGGCTCAGTCTTCAGTACTCTCTGCAATCCAGAGAGTGTTTCGGAAGAATTGCCAGTTTAGATTTTAAAATTCTTTGGCTGAGTGTCCTACATCCCTGGTGACTGAGCTGGACTCGATCTCGTCACCTGCGTGGTCTGGCGACCCTGAAATGACACCACAGAGCACGGCACACTGATCCTCCCTAAGCTACTGCAGACTAGAGGCTCCAAGCCAGAGCTGCTCTCCCCTTTAACCCTCTCCTCAGGCCCTCCTGTCAATCATCAGTCTGGCTGTGCTACTCCGGGTTACTCTCTGAGGCTGTGAACACAAGAAGACGTGCTACTTTAAAAATACCGCCACCCAAAAGAAGCTTTGTTTGTTGGTGTCCCTTTTTGAATGTGCAATGTCACTGGGGAGTGAAAAATAGCTGCAATGACCAGTCTGTTGGGGAGATAGTTTTGTCCCTTCATGTGGCAGAAATCACCTCTGGACTGACACCCTGCACTTGAATGACTGGTCAACGCATAGCTGATGATCGATAAACTCATTTGTGGTGCTGTAAGGGCAGTGCATCGGTCAGAAGGTTGAGGGCGCTTTTAAAATACCAGACATAACTTATTAGTGTTAATACAAGCATTTGCTGGAGGAATTCATGGTGAGCTCTTAGACAGGTGTGGCAGGAGAAGCAGCTCTTGTGTAAGTGTCTGACTTCAAGCCTCTCCTTAAGTACCCCCAGGGGCAAGAAATGCCATACGAGATGCGGTGGGATGGGGCATAACTGCCTGTCCAGGGTCATCTCACACTTTGACAAGCGCCAGTCTGGGTAAACATGCCCTCGGCTGGGGCGCAAGTAAACAGCGATCTTTCATTGCATGTTTACAACACAGGACATCTGTCAGTCTACACCTATAAATTCTACCTTCTTCATCTCTCTCTCTCTCTCTCTCTTGTTCTTTCTTTCCCCTCAGTCTTTCACTTTCTCTCTCTCATTCTCTCCTTCACACTCTCCGTATATATCTTGTCATTGTCTGCCCTGTAGCTTAGTGCTAAATATATTTGCCAATCTTAACACTTCTTCATATACTTTATCCCCCCCTCCCCCTGCCACCTTCTCCCCCTCCCTCGCTCTCTTCACCCTTTCTCTCTCCCCCTGCCACCTTCTCTCCCTCCCTCGCTCTCTTCATACGCTCTCTATCTTTCTCTCTTCACCCTCTCCCTCTCTCTCTCCCTTGCCCTGTTAGTGTCAAATTTCCCTGACTTATGAGTAGTGGTTTATGAGAAGGCTGACTCCGGGGGGTGAGGGGTTCTCAGTGTTCACTTACAGCAAGCGAGTCACATTCACATTTCTTCTCCGGGGGTTTATTAAACTCCTGTGCTTCTGTCCATGTGTTCTCACGTGGGGCTGTTCTCATGTCACATACCTCTCCACTTGCTCTAAGGACGCTCACAAGTCGGCAGTTTTCTCAAACGGGAGACAAGGATTTCCAACTGGTTTTAATGACTTGGACGTAAAGGAATATTCAGTTCTATCAGGCATTGTTGAGGATCCTGCAAGCGGTCCAACAGTCACCTGAAGAGCTTGGTCTCTCTTCTTTTCTTTTCTTTTCTCTTCTCTTGTCTTTTTCTTCTTTTCTCCTCTCTTCTCTCCATCGATCTCCTCTCCCTCTTATTCTTTCTAGATTTCTCCCTCTCTCTCCCTCTCTCCCTCTCTCTCCTTCCATCCTGATGGACTACCTGGCTCCTCCCTCCTCCTCGGGTGGCGGTAGTGGTGGTAATGGTGGTGGTGACTCCTCCTCCTCACGCTGCACGACTCACGCGCGTAACCAGGGCGGCCTTTCCTTCTGGGTGACGGAGGGCTGGCGCCACCTGCGCCCCTTCCTGCCGTTTGTGCTCATCTCCTGCCTGGTGGTGGCGCTGGTCTACCTGCTGCAGAGCATCGTCTACGGCGGGCCCTTCACCGACCCCAACTTCTTCACCAAGTTTGAGAAGCGCTGGCCACGGCCGGCCCTTAACCATGCCGCTGGTCAGCACGAGCACACGTCATCTATCCTACCCACGGGGGAAGGGATCGGCGGCTTGATGTGAGGACAGAACAAGTACACACACACACACACACACACACAGGACTTCACACAAAAACTGCTGCTGAGATGTGAAAGTCATCTGCACCGATGGACCTCTTTGACCACAGATAGACACACTGAAAGACACAAACGCTTCATCTATTTTCACAAGTTCCTGGATTTGAATCTACAGTTGGACTGCGTAACAACATACAGGATCTTAGTCAGACGCTTACACTGGGATGTGCAGTTATGCCCACTCTGGACCTGTTATTTCTGTCTTCAGATGAATCTAACATGCTTGCTCTCAGTTGTGAGTTAGTTATAATGTTAAATATGTTATGTTGAAATTAATATGATCAAGTCACTCAAAATTCCTAAAGGCTTATTTGTTAGTTATCAAGTTTTTGATGAAAGGAAACATGTCTCATCCAAATGAGTTTGTCTTTCATGAAGTTGACATGCCGTGTCTGTTCAGTAGAGCCTCAGAATTATTTTGCAAAGCATGGCTTAACCTCATTACAAAAATATTACTGTAATTGTTGTGCATATTTTCATAATAAAATGAACTGGTTTTAGTATTACACTGATTATATTTTCATGCTTGTTAATAGAAAGGACTTTGCCTGAAACAGATGATATGATACAGGATGCAGTAGCATTAACTGTCAGGCCTCAGTGAACTGAAAGTAAAAAAAATAGATCATTCCATCGCAGTTTATTTTACAGCCCAAGTTCGGGCAACCTGCATGTCAATATGTCAATAGTTCTATCCACCCTGCTTTGTCATTCTGGCCAGATCAACTAGTTCAACTTTAATCTATGTTTATATTTAAAATGTATATCTTGAAAGTATCTAGACTCAACTTCTTACACATATTGTATTCAATACAGTGGGCCAGTAGACAATGGAGAAACCGGTAAAGTGTAAGTATCATTTTTCTTTAAATATGTATTCTACATAATAACCTCTTATGCGTCGCTGCTGGCATACCCCCGGGTGCTGTTTTCCCCTAGGCCCCCAGGTATGTCTTTCAGGAAATTAAAATCTAGCTTTATACTGGTTTTTCTATTTGCACCAACATCAAATCGACATAGAATTATTGATGGAAAAGGTAGTATTGTTATGATTAGTAATAATCATGCTGTGTGTCACTTATGATTACAGTGGTGTACATGTATGATTAAGGACTTCTATATTCTTTGGTTATGGTCTGGCAGGTGCTTTTCTGCAAAGCAAATTATTTAGCTCACTATGCTTGAATTTCTGCTGGTGATCCACCAGGGGGCGCCATTGTACCAGAGCCAGCTTCAGGGTGTCCTGCACTGAAACATAGTTCATGGGCTCCAAATACAAAGTGAGCAGGAAAATAAGAATAGTAAACAAAGCAGTGACAGAAGTTTTCACAGAAGCTGCTGTGAGGCAATGTGTCCTTTAATTCCCATGGTCCAATGTAAAACCATTTGGATCCTTTTCCAATCTTGGAAACATCCCAAATGCATGTTCTGTCAGTTCTTTCAGCCATGCCAGACCTCTGCGGAACCGAACAGGAATATTCTCTGCTCTGTGTGCCTTATGATGCAGGTGTGTGGGCCCTGCCGAGGCCTGGGGAGACACCAAGTCCATCAGCTCTTCTCACTGAACATGATGCAGCAGCTCGTTCGTCTCCCAGGAGGTGGAGCATGAACATACTGTGCAAGTAGTCCTTAGCAGACTAGTGGTCTGTGAAACCTCTAATACTCATGGGCATGGAGTTTGTGTGTAACCTAGTGTCATGATACAGATATGTTTCAGTCACTTTAACAAAGCCTAGGTTGATCTTGATCAAGTCTAGTTAAAAGGAGATAAAAACTATTTTTTTTCTGGAATTCATATTTATCTGCATGTTCTGTATTCCATTGCATGAGGTCAAACAAGGATAATGTTAACAAATGTCATTGTGAAAATATAGAAAGTATTAAAGAGTATTATATAAATAAAAAAACACGCAGTATATCAGGTTTTATTCTGTTTAGACTTTACATCTGTGACATGTATTCAAAACATGCATTTCCAATGAGACCTACTTTGAGTTTAGTTATCAAGTAAAATAATGAGATTTAGAAACAGCCAATGTCAGAGTAGATATGATAAATATGTAATGGTACACTGAACAGTCAACAGACAGTGCCCATTTAGTGAAAGCCCCATCAGACCCCATCACTGAAATATTTAAAGGGCCACAGGAAACCCCCAAAATTCCCATGTCAGGGCAGCCAGCTTCATCTTGTCTCTCCTAAAGGCAGCTACTGGGAGAAGAGTCTCACAACCGTCCTTTCCTCCCGCTGTCATCTGTGACGGCTTAAAATAATAAGCACACAGTAAACACTCAGAGCTCTGTGTGTGTGTGTGTTTGTGGTGTGTATGTGGAGATGGTAATGCATTCGCTGAGGCAGGAGATGGGCAGTAGGCCTATATCTGATACTGATAATAGTATTTTGTAACTTGTAGTTTATTGGGTTGAAGAAAATGGCTCTGTATCTTATATCAATATTATATATTAATTGGTTTGTATTTTTGTATTTAAAAAAAAATACTGCAAAACACTCCTTATGAGAGTCTATGTGATGATGTCATAAATACGCATGACCATGGATGGACCCTTTAATTGGTGCTGACTTATGCCAAGCAGACACTATTTTGACCTGATTTCAGGCCAGAACGAGGCATGTAACGAAGCATTACACACGGCACTGATAAAGGCAACCAGTCCTATCGCCTCTATGCCAATTCTTATCAGAAAAAATGACAGATCACTGAACCAAAATGACATTAATAGATGGGAAGGTATTGGGTGACTTTAAATTCCCCTCCTTGTGGCATACCTTCCTGCATTCCATAGTGTGGAGGAGTTCACCTTGTCTAAATAACAATTCCATTTCCTTATTAGCTGCATACTTGAGGTTAAGGATGGCACATCAAGTTGATCAACTGACATACTGGAACCGACATACTGGAACTTTAAGATACATAGCCTTATGATTATCTTGTTCAGTTCTGCACTGGACTTGGATTAGGAACCTTGGGCACAGATATTTTAAAAAATACACATATGATTTTATGTTTATGTTGTCTATGAGTATGTGTGAACAATGACGATGATTTACATCAAATATATCTGTATTAGTGGTTAGTTCCTGCCTTCAATCCCTTTTCACTTAACAAAATACATATTTTTTTAAATGGCGGACATGCAGGGGCCAAATCCAACCCAAGAACCAGATCGACCCCATATTGCATTTCTCAGCTCTCTTAAAACCACATAACTTTCAGTGTCCCGCCGGCGGGGCGGTTACCCCCCTCCCCCACCTCCCCCCAACATTCTAAATCAATTGTATGCACCATATTGCTATGTAGCATAGTAATGTTATACACCATTTCAAAGCTTTGACTCCTGGGAATCCAAAAATGACCATTTTTTCATGTACAATCTGTATAGTGCTATATATTCTCAGATTAATCTTATTATGTCTCAATTAAATTTGATCCAAAATGCCCCCCTCCCCCCCTTCCGCTTTTGGTGTTACCCTGACTTCTGGCTGCAGTGTAGCTGCAGCACAATAAGTAGATGCAACATATTGGGGACTGAAATATTCACAAGAATCCATAGAAATTGAATCTTCATGTTGTGTTATCCAATATTAGTTGTACAGATGTACAGTCTATCTTATACACACTCATTGAACCAACAAAGTAAATGCAAAAATATAGACATTTTTGTAATCATTACATATTTAGTGTAGTCATTCCATATCAGAACCCCTGAAGTATAATCCAAATACAAGCATGAAACCTCAAAGTGTTACCTTTCATTTGAGACCAGGATTATGCTTCTACACAAAGGGGTTCATGTGCAGTAAGCATTTGATTGTCAGTATGCATTTTGGATAACAAAAAGTCCTATGGGGAGTATCCATAGGCATTTTACAAAACGCATGGGCATACCTTGGCAAATAATAGTCTAAAGCACATATATTTTCATTCTATATTGATCTACTTTTGCACACAACTTCACAAGACCTGGTGCTAGGGCTCAGTTGTGTTTCTAAGGGATATCAAGAGACCTAGAGGGCTGAAATGTGGTCAGTTCAGAGATGCTTGTAATCCGGCAGAAAGAAAAAACTATATTCTAGCCTCTGTAACTCTTAGTGAGTACATCACACATTTATTTTGACTGTTTCCTACGAAGACTAGAGGTTCTCAGCTTTCTATAGAGGTCCAACATTTGATGGTAGGCCCCAGAAGAGGTGGGAACAATGCCCTTGTAAATAGGCACAGTGCAATTTCAGGCAAAAACTTGAAATTCTTTTTGAGAGTTATGCTGTTAATTCAGTATACTATATTCCCACTAATACTATTTTCTAGAAATTTCAGATTTCTCCACACTTTTTCTTGTACCCTACTTTATTACTCTGTTTTTATTAACTTTGTGAAACTGCCAGTGAGTGCCAAAAATCATAGTGATAGTGGGACAGGATTCCTTTCTATAATCCCTTGTCAGTAGTAATGTTGGCTATATGTTTCACATTCTTATTTGTCAATACCATAGTCTATGCACAATACAGTTATGTTAGCATCAAGTCTTACCTTAGAAAATTTGTGGAATCGTAGTGGAACAAACTCCATGCTGTTACTTCGTTTAAGCTTGGAAATCTCCCAAATAAATGCTTCAAAGGGGTACCTTTGTAAAAAATGACAGTATTATAAAGCTATACAGTAGGACTAGCCCACAAAGCTGCAACAGTTAACAGAGAGATCTGGGACATTTGTAAGCTACACCCTCTACAATTACATATCACAGTGGACTAATGTTGTTTCAGGCTGTTCTCTCATGCCTGCCTTAACTAGGCCTACAGCTTTTCATACATCTTTTTGCACCTGAATACCTAGGCCAAGGCGTCTGGAAACACTAGAGAACTGGCAAACATTATCATAACAGAATTTATTTCACGGCTATATAGGCTACGATTAAAGTTCCCAGCCTATGGTTCACCACAACTTGCAATGCGCTATCACTACCACAGTTTGTAGCATTGTAACATAATCTGAAACTAAAATCAATGTTAGTTGTTTAGTTATGTTTAAAGACAAAAAGACAGACATAATGCATCAAAAACATAACCTTGTCATAGGCAGACTACAAATTTGTTGTTGCATGACAAAGTCCTGGACGTTCTATGGTCAATAAGGCGGTTGACATGATAGATCCACCGGTTGGTACAGTAGGAGGGGAGGTTTTTGCCATCATTCCCGTGTCCTAATACGTTGCCGTAATTGTATAGCATAGCATATCCTAAATCTACATACCTTCACTGCGGGCATACAATGTGTCACTCATTCATGTTATATTAATAAACCTGACACGATTTGACGGAATGCGGCAGAGTGCAAGTAAAATGCACCGGGTTCAACGTTAAGCAGAGTGTGAGTAGTCAAATGGTGTCTCTACAAACATATACCAGCAACATGATCGATAGGATTATAGAATTGGATGTTCAGTCAAGATACCAGAATCCTCCTTATTCACATGACGGCTATTGTGCAAACCAAAACGAGGCTACAGGGTAGCCTTCTATATCCCTAATGCACTTTCGGCACCCTGTAGCCGCGTTTTGGTTAACAATGGCTGCCGCGTGAACAATGCGAATTGTGGTGCGATCACAGTAATGCAATAGCTTGAGTGTGACGCCAGGAAAATTATACTGTGTGAACCATGAACCAGTCATCAGTTCTTACGGAGCCCCTAAGAGGACATAAGCAAAATAAAATCTAAAGTTTAGTTTCATGTGCGCACGCAAAACTTTCATGTGCGCACATGAAAGTGTCATGTGAAAAGGTTTTGCGTGCGCACGCGAAACTTTCATGTGGTCACATGAAACGTTCATGTGCGCACATGAAAGTTTCGCGTGAGCACATGAAAGTTTCACGTGCGCACATGAAACTACACTTTACATTTTTTTTTGCTCATGTCCCCTTAGGAGCTCCGTACATTCTTGAGAATCCTGAACTAGTAAAACGTGTTCTGCAAGTAGCCTACTCTGAGTCAACGCCCTTCACCTTTACGGTGAGTAGGCTACATGAGGCAGAAACATGGTGTCACACTCAAGTCAAGTAAACACTGAATCGACTTAAACCAAGTTTTGAAAATGGGGCATTCAACAACAGGGGCATCTAGCAGATGGCTAGTAATACATTTTTTGGAAAATAGATGAAATGTAAGGTTATTATGAGATCGCACTCTAAGCTTCGACAGTCAGTGAGATCTGGGACATTTGTAGATTACATCTTCTGCAACTGTCACATAGCCTAAACATTGTGAACTAACTTCTATCACGCTCTGATCTCTCATGCCTGCCTTAACTACTGATGCACAGTGAAGGAGAAAGTGAATAAAGCTGTATGGCCAAATAAAGAAGCTTAAATAACAGTAGGACTATGTTTACAAACCATCCAATATGTCAGGCTATATTCACATTTGGGACAAGTAATCAAAGTATGTATGGAATGACTACAAAAGACAATTTTGGTTAACAAACTAAATAAAGGAAAAACATTTCAATGCTTTCAATCAAAACATTGTTGTTGAAACTTCATTAAATGAACATTCGCTAGCCGATTGGTGTCATTATTATAAGCTATTGCATTCCTATGAGCCTACTTCAGATCATCTCCAAATAGCCTGTGATTATAGCCTCTATCCACATTTAGCCAAGTTAGGAGTACGACAGGCAGCAAAACGCTGCATTGACGAAATAGGACCAAAAAGTTTTTAGGTGGCTCACACACACACACACACACACACACACACACACACACATACACAAATATACACACATACATAATCATAGATATTAAAAGCATATGAAATTGTGCCATTAATATCTACCTCATTCTGTGACAAAAGTGCCTGCAAGATACTGTGAGAAGGAGCACTGAAAGGTCTTTTTATAGCCTAGGTATTACAGGGAATTTCCCTGCCTTTTTTACTTCCTTGTACTTTTTTTTCAAGCCATCTGATGTGACACCTAATCCCTCCCCCATTAGGCCTACTTTGCAAGGCTGTGTTGAAGCATACTATTCTAGTACAATTCATATAAATAAAGTTGGTGAATTAAAGGTGCAGTCAGTGATTTTAATGCGATTTTTTTTAATGAAATTTCCCCCACGGGATCAAAAGAGTGTATATATACTTATATACTGATTTCAAGGCATAAATTCTGGGGGCCTCAAAGAGGGCCGTAGCCGTGAATCCCACAATTCTTAGTGATTTTACGACACAATTCCGAACACTAAAAGGAATGGTATACTCCTCCGTCACATTTGCATTGTTCGCGAATAGGTGATAATGAGTGCACCTGGGAGAGGAAGCCTAGGCTACATTCCATTATTATTATTATTATTATTATTATGATAACACATTATCTGGGATAGGCGAGAAGGCCTAATCATTCAGAGTAAACATGGTCTAGTGTTATCCAATTGCGTGCAGTGAGATTTTTAAATGCATGATTGTTGCCGCCCCCCGAGTTGGGCCATTACATTTTTCGTGGCCAGACCTTAATCTTTATAGATTTTCCAGGGTCTGGATTTTCCAGGCTATGCTTAGGTTGATGTTTGCAACAAAAACGCTGTGGCTAGAAGGAGACATGGCAAGACAAGACCCTATATGGAAAATGCATATTATTTAATGAGGTTTTATCACTGAAAACGATTATTTCTGAAAACTTTGGCCAAAGTTGAGATGTGGGAAAACTCATGGTTTCACTTTCATCAAGGGAAAACCGAGTGTTGCATTGTGACATGTTGTTCCCTCCTTCGTTTGAAATCTCTGATTGACCACCCGATCGAGGGATTTGCGACAGCCTTTCCCAGCTGTTTATAACATGTTTGTAGCATATCAGTGTTCAACAGAATTATTTTTAACTCATTGAATGCCAAGCTGTTTTCGGAAGCTTTGTCCTAGAGTGCCAGCAATCTAGACCATTGTTGATGATTTTTGTACAGCCACAGCATATTCTGTGTTATAGCTATGAACACATACAATGGCTCGTTTGAAAGGTGAGACTTTAAGCTCTCAGTGGGTGCAAACCGTGTATTTCTACACGCCTCTGTTCCTGAAAAATCCCAAGCTAAACAGTGGCTAGTTTTCATCAAAATCCCTGTTTTTTTTCTAGAAATGGAGATATTGCGTCTTTTATGAGTCACTATCACCGACATATTCGGCACTCTGGCAAGTGCGTGTGCCCTCTTGCAAGCGCGACTCGGCCTACCACCCACTCCGCTAGCCCCAGCTCGTGGTGGAGATGGAACTCCCTCCTCAGCACGGTGTTCAGTCACTCCTTGTAATGTTTTTGACCTGTCGTGGTCAGAGTCATCTTTTCTTAGTAGAAAGGTGGACTCATCCAGCGTTGTCTGGCGAAAACGCACCTGCTGCAATATCTTTTTCTTCGACTTTTTCATTTCTCCCTTCAGCACCTGAGAAGTGTTGCCTGCAAAGTTTCTGGGAAGAGATCTAACGAGACCTGCCACCTAGTGATAAACCCACGAAAATAAATGACCTGATTTTGACCTGGCGTGCATGTCACTGATAGGCTAATCAGTGACTGATTCGAAACAAAGCGGCAACCATCAAAAGCCGAGTTACAGTTTTTCTTGATTGCTTTTACCTGCTTAAGTAAACTAGAACCCACTTGGTCTTCATGACTACTTTCTTTGCACAGCAGAAGTCATCTCTTGCGAATGTGTTCACACATTTTCATTGGGTTCACACATTTCTCACACCCTTTTGCAAAACAGTTCACACAGGTGTCATTCAAAAGCCCCAAACTCTATTGGTTTTCCCATGCTAAACAAAAGGAAAACATCTTTTCACAGGTGGTATAGATTCCTTGCATAAGTCTGAATCTCTGATACACCTGTGTGAAACTCCCTTGCACAATTCTTCAATCAGCAATCATTCATTATACATAAGAGATGTCTGTTCTGTGTTGCTATTTGCAAGTATGGATCTAATGCACATTTAGACAAAGTACTGTATTGCCTATTTGGTGAAGAAAACAGTACAAAAGGTGTTTACTGTAGGTCTATTTTGATGAAAAATGACAAGTTGTAGTTCAATGAAATTTACTGTATCTTGATAGGTATTTACTGTATGTCTTACATGTCAATGGCAGTTACATCTTTATTCAGTACATTTAGTCTTTTCACAGTTTTTTTCTGATAGGCCTACCAGAAAAATGAGAAAGTAATGGAACAGACAGCAAAAATGCTCATTTTGAGAACTAGATTTTGCATTTTGTTGTCCAGTGTGTAATGATTGATTAAAGAGTGTTTTTTAATTGGCAACAAGTTGTAGTGTTTGAAGGCAAGATTTGCTTTTGCTGCATGTTTTAAGTGTTTTGAGAGAATAACAGCCTTTTGCAAGCAAAATGTGTCATTTTGTCCAGAGTGCTTTTGTTCAGACACGGGTGTTAACTGTTTTGAGAGTGTGATTTCAGAGTTGACACAGGTATCAAAACGATCGAGAAAAACTGTAAGATCAAACGTCCAGATAAAATGTCCAGATCTTGCGTTTTCATTAGTTTTCGATCGTCATATATTTCATTTCCATTCATCACAGAGTTCCCAAAATCACATATAAGGTGTGTTAGAGTGTCTAGTTTCGTAATTAAAAAAAAAAAAGCTAAAAACGTAATATTACGCTTTTGGCACTCAACGCATGGGAAGGAAAAACGTAATATTACGTTTTTGGCACTCAATGAGTTAAAAACGGAGGGGATATAGGCTATCAGTTTTTTCCTAATAGCCTACCCTACTACGTATCTCTTAGATTTCGCTAATGAGTGTTGTAGGAGATATTGACGGCACAATAACTTTTACAAAAGACCAGAGAACAATGTTAAGGCATTTGTGGAGAAGAAGGATGGTTCGTGTGTTCTTCCTACACCTTCGTTGCTCTGATTGGTTAGGTCTATCCAATTGAGTGCAGAGGCATTCCCCCCCTGTATCGGTTGAAACACGCCCCATAATTACATCCCAATGGAGCAATATCAGACTCATATTCTGACTAGAATTGAGTATGGCTACGTCAGGCTAACGCAGAAGCGTTTTCAGTTGGAATTGTGCGATCATTGGTCCAAGCTGCCAAGGTAAAAAGTTCCCTCCCACGTCTTTCGGTTTCAAACAAGTTCGTAGGGATTTATTTGCATCAATAAACCAAGTACAATAAACTAGTACGTAGATAGACCAAGAAAAAAACCTTTATATGCTGGAATTGTCATAAACTACCATGCAATTTTTTTTTTTTAAAGTTCATGCCTGTTTTGTTCACGCATTGTATAAGTATTCATTGATGTCTGGAGAACTATCAAACATTACCTCATTATCAAGGCCAATAAGTGGGAAGAGTCCATGTTCATATGACATTTTTAGACTTTGGTATGAGCTCATATTCTCTGCAATTTGCATGTCTGTTTATTCTAGCCTAAGAGGTCATGCGCCGCATCATCAGTAATTGACGTGATGCGTGAGTGAGCAGGACGTCTCATCTCTCATATTGGTCTCTCCTTCATTCCTCCATCCTCCTATCGTTCCTTCCTTGTTTCCTTCACAATATTAATTAGAAGGAGGGGATAGGACCGGAGGGAGGGAGGGAGGAAGGAAGGAAGGGAGGGAGGATGGACAAAAAGACAAATGAGAAGAGGCCGAGATGTCCTGCTCAATATTATTGATGATGGTATCAACCCAGAGGACAGTATATCAAATGTAGCCAGTCAACATTCAAACAGGACAGCACATAGCAGCAGATCAAGCTCCACTTCCTCTGCAAAAATTCAGAGGCAGAGAAGGCAGTGCTGCTTGCCCAACGACAGCAACTGGAAACCATGCTCGCGGAGTCTGCAGCTAAACTTGCGGGGCTACAGCCTTCTGATAGCCGTTCGAAGGTAGAAACAGACTGGAACCATTGGCAAAGGAGTTCAATCCCATACCTCAGAGTTAACCCCATCAGATCCAGCAGTTGTCACTGCCAGCCAACAATCCATTACCAACTATAAGGCCACCCCAGGGAGTTAGCCAACACCTTGCAACTTGACCAAAGGAGTGGACATCTCCAAACAGACAAAGCCATCGTACACTGGAAAGGGAAGCATTAATATCGACTCTGGAACCCATCATTCAACCAAAAGATCCGAGGCAGTCGGAAGACCTCCTTACAGTTATGCAAAGGGAAAATGAAATCACATCAGCACTCGTCCGACAACAACTCATATCATCATTGCCAGCCAGAGATATTCCTTTATTTGATATAAATCCGCTGCAATATCTTTTATGAAAGCATTTGAACAAGGAGTGCAGGAGAAGGCCAGTAACTGTCTATACTACCTTGAGCAGTTTACTAGGGGTCAGCCAAGGGAGATCCTTGTTCAAAGATCTGGTGAAAATGCTAAAAAGACGTGTCAGCATACTATCCGATCCCCTGTATGGCGACATAAGCAACTTAGCAACTGGAATAACTGGATCTAGGGTTGTTAAGGTAGTGGTAGTGAAAAATGTAGGGTTTGCGATTTATCAAATGTTATTTTGAATTGCTTTTACGATACTCATTGCAATCTATTGATGATTATGCAACATTTCAGGAGTACACTTATTTCTTCTCTCTTCAATCTGTTTTATGTCCTTATAGTAGCAGCATGCCAATATGACAAGAAACTGACAGAACACAGCTTCAGTGAGGCAGTGAAGAAGTGGCTGCACTATGCACCTGAGCGGCAGGGGGGATGAAGTGGGGAGGATCACGAGTAGTGTTTTGAGGTCTAGCAGCGAAGCCTCTAATCCCCATGAGCATATTTACAGACCTGTGTTTGTGTTTTTGTGTGTGTGTGTGTGTGTGTGTGTGTGTGTGTGTGTGTTGGTGTAACCTCAGTGTAGTTTGTGCGTGTGTGTGTGTGGGTGGGTGACTTCAGTATAGTGTATGTGTGTGTGTTTGTGTGTTACCTAGTCATGATATGAATGTTTTAGCCCTTTTACAAAGCCCAGGTTGATCTTAAGCAGGTCTATTTAAAAAGGAGATATAACTAAAGTTTGTCTGTATAATTCACATGACCAATGATAACTAGTTATTTCTTCTGTTTGAATCTGAATAAAATAATAAAATATACTAACCATTTACTGTAATTAAAAAGTCATTTTCGGATCAGAATGTACCACAAAGGGTTTGCTCTTTTCTAAAAAGCTTTCATCGTCATGTGTAAAGTTTCTTTTGCTCTTCAATGAGATTTAGATGAAATTCAGAAGTATTCAGATTTACCTGCAAGTTTTGTAGTCCATGTTATTCATGCATAACGTCATTTTGTTAAAAATGTGCCAGGGTCTACTTGCAGGTTCTGTTAGCCTCTGTGTTGTAAAAAGACATACGAATCCAAAGGACACCACCAGGATGTTTTCATATTCGCCCCAACCATTGTTCCAAGTGTGTTTGGAAGTACAGAGCTCCATGCTCACTCTCTTATTCGCATAAACAAACACACTAGTGTCTCTGATCTGTGTTCTTGTGCATAGCTCAACTGAATCTTCTGATCTGAACAAAGGTCCAATAATGGGAGTTATCCATAGCCTGTATGTGCATATATGTGTGTGTGTGTGTGTGTGTGTGTGTATTCCATAAACTGTATGTATCCATGGGTGTCATGAAGTGAACTAAAAGAATTAAAATGTAGGGTCTGGGCACTCACCGTTGGCAGTGCTCAGTCGGAGGGGTGGGATAATCGGTTGTCTTTCAAATTCCCTCTGCACACAATAGGACAGCTCTGTCCCATGCGTTTTCCCACCAGCGGAGCTAGTTGGCTAGTTTAAACTTTTGCCAACTTAAAAAAAAGCTTAACTCGTGTCACGTTGTTCGCCAACAGCAACATCCATCTTCTTTGTTTTCAAGTAGCAGGGAATTCAAGGCAAACCGTTGCAACTCTGCCATCAATCATTATGTTAAGCCCGCCTAACGTCTCTATACACAATGTGATTGACCCTATCAAAGTTTAATTTTTCCAGCTCGCAAGCCAACGGAGAGTTGCTGCCTAGCTGCAGAGTTGCTGCTAGGGTGCGTCTGGATTTCTAGGCTAATAAAAACACACATCAAGATAAAAACTGGGCCATATTACGGGAACGTTTTTAAATTTGTGTAAAAATAATCTGATGTGAATGTGAATGAAAACACAAAAGTCACATATGCTGAATAAAAAAAAAAAAAAAACAGATGACTTTGCAGGGCAGTGGGAGGTCATGTAAAAAGTATACAATGTTAAAAAGTAATACTAACTCCGACCCAAGAACCAGATCGACCCCAAGAGATATTGTCTGATATATCTGCTCTTTTAATTCAGTATACTATAATCCCACTACCATGTCCAGATGTTCTCATCTGCTAATTGTAGCCTACTTTATTTATATAAACTGTCAAAGTTTACTTGTCAGTAGCACTTTGAAAATATCAGGTCCATTGTCTACATTTCTCATACTCTTATTGCTGAACTTAGTAGCATCAAGTCTTACCTTAAAATATTCTATCCACTCTTCCTGTGTGTTGAAGTTTGGTTCGAAGATCCTCTGAGTTGTTACTCCGTTGATTTGGGCTTTCCATCTCCAAAATGAATGCTCCACTGAAGGGGTCCCTCTGTAAAGATGACAGTATTATAGAGCTGTACACTAGACCTAGCCCACCAAAGCTGCAACAGAGATTACAGTGAGATCTGGGACATTTGTAGGCTACACATTCTGCAATTATCTATCTAAACTATCATTTACATTTTCATTTATTCATTTAACAGACGATTTTATCGAGAGCGACTTACATATGTCAGTAATATTACAATGGCCATTGTCCCGGAGCAATTTGGTGTTAAGTGCCTTGCTCAAGGCACAACGGTGGAAGCCGGGAATTGAACCCACAATTTTACAGGCTACTGAATGCTAGCCCAGCTCCTTAACCACTACGTCTAGATGCCAGTACATGTACCAGTGTTGATATTGCAGAATCGAATCCAGTTTAATGCTAATTAGGCTACATGTTTGCAGGCTGTGGTCTAGGCCTAGTGCTCATGACATATAGGAAACGCTCTATGTTAAAAATTACTGGAACACTGGAGTTCTCCTTTAACTTCTAATGCACAATCAAGGAGAATGTGAAAGTTCATATAAGCTGGATGAGGAAGCCTGAATTACAGGAGGCTATATTTATAAACCATCCAATACCACTGTATTCATATCTGGAACACATGTCCACTCTGAGAATGATTACATCCAGATAACATCCAGGACAATGGCATTATTTGCCAAAAGGTCACGGAGGGATTTGAACGCGATATTAGGCTACTGCAGTAACATTCCACCCACGGAGATAGCTGCGTTGCTAGTTCACGACGCATTGTAGCCTACATTGAAGTGAATACGCAGTTGTCCAAAATGTAAGGGATAACGGCCGCTGAGGTGTCCTATCATAAGGAATTAATGGACGAGGGTGAGAGGCAAAGAACTCCCCGACGCGCAGATGAGTTGCCTCCACCCAAGTTTTTTTTTTTTATTACATTGCATTGCATTTTGTAGAAATATATAGTGTAAGCCATGCATGCATTGCTTGGAAATATTGAGATCTAGTAAATCAGTACATGGACATCTGTAAACATGATGTGCCAGCAGTATTATGACCACCACCAGCACTAACACACATACAAATGCACACAGATACTCACTTACACACACCCACGCCCAGATACCCAAATTTGTATATATACACACTCACACACACAGGCATAGACATGTACAAGTATATTGCAAACGAACACACACACACACACACACACAAACTGGCACAATGGCATGCACACAAGTTTGCACTCTCTCTCACACACACACACAAGCACATGCACCTACACACACAGGAACACTGGCAATACATAAAAGCTTGTGAAGACGCACCCACACACACACATACATGCTGGTAGGCACACACACACACACACACACACTGAAAAAATCTAGACTAGACATACACAGCGATATGTGTGTGACCACTGCAAAATGGCAGAAATGTACTTGTGCAATATCCAGACAAATATTTGGTCACCAAAGTATATTTTCAGTTGCTGCCACTTTGTCCAATGTTGCAGACTTATATGGCACAAAGGTTTGTGACCTTTTAGAGAATATGACGATGAGTATGGTTGTGGAACACAGATTTTGAATAACTCATGAAATCTACGTGTACATACAGTCGAATTGCACCATCATTGACCAACCAAGAGGGAGAGCATGTAAGAGTTGTAGTTTAGAAGGAGTTGTAGGAGTAGGGGTGAAGAAAGGTTGAGAAGTGTGATTTATTTATTTTTTGATACACAGCACTGTGGCAGTCATATTAGATATGAGATTCTGATCTTTCCTGTTGTGTAAATTTAGAGGCTTGGATTGGCCTCTGTGGCAGTACATGTTGTACTGTGATGGTAATTTTGATACCACAGATGAATAGAAACCCAGTCAGACCAATAGTATGAAAATTCAGGAACAGAGTTTACTTACAATGATGCGCATCAAGGGAGAGACAGCATGACTTCACCTAAAGATCCATCAGCTGCTCTAACTAGACAAGGAAATAGTTGGCGTTGGTCATCCCATCTCACGTGGACTACACTGAATCAGACTCTGATTTGTGGCAACCTGACAATCCGGAGCAGATAGCTACTGATGCAGGCATGCAGAACAGTGAAACACTGCAAAGTCATAATATTCCCGCTTATCTCTAAATACAGTCACACACAGATATACACAGGGACAGTACAGATATACAGTCATTACATAGAATCATATTTTTAGTATCAAAGTGACCCACTAATGAGAATTGCAGAACATTAAACCACCTATTGGAATATTGGACATAATGTTCTATTCCACTTTCTCGCAGCTGTGAAGGAGTGCCTTTATGGATCCCAGGTACAAAAAGCTGTGTGTTTGCAACTGAACTGCCACAAGCCACTGAACTGCATCTTTGTTGAATCTCACTTCATGCTGTGTAATGTGAAATAGGCTTGGCTGTTGATCGGCCACTGTGGGAAATCCCCTATAATACAAGGAATTCAGCACCTTTTCCTTCACCTAATTAATTAATTACTTAATTATCTTTACAATCACTCTATGTTTGTGTATGGTTATTATTATAAAGACGTACTACCATTTTATCATTTTATTTTTAATTTCTTAACCTACACCAGATCCCTGACTCATACAGCTAAGTTTTTCCCCAAAATGTATCGATGAAATCAAAGCGAGTTTAAATTATTATTGGATGGATGTGGTCATGTTTCAGCGGTCATTGAGGCAAGTGTCAACCAACCGCGCGTTCAGAGCGGAGTCACGTGATGTACACAGTCACTCGTTGCGAAATGTAACTGGAGATCACCGATCCTGATGTAACCAACCAAATACAATTTGGAGAGTGTGGGCTAGAATGGCGATGTTTATTCTCATTTCTGGCATATTGTCAGTCTTACACGTTGCCTATTTAAACCCTGTATTTTCACCTGAAGGTAAGCCATTAGTTCATTCGCTATAGCCCAAATGGCGCTTCACCAAATGCGTCAGGCTATTTGTGAACGGTTCTGGGATTGATAGCACAAAACCCGTTTTGTCTGTCTGCCAGCCACCCAAGCAGCAGTTGGATCGGGCAAAGCAAGCACAATTCATCACTGCCCGGAGAAGGCGATCTAGCCTATGAACACAGAATGTGGTGTCGTTTGTTGCAGGCGACTTGCTGAACTTGCTGAAATTCTTTATGAAGAATAATTTCATCTATGCCTTTTTATCTTTCAGATGAATTTCATTTTAAAACGTGGATGGCCGAGGTAGGCTCGCTTTGTTGTAAACTCTGTTATTTATTTATTTTTGTTCATTTAGGATAAGTCATTTGCTATGTGATTTTGATTGTTTGTTTGTTTAGAATGGGAAAACGTATGACTTACGTGAATACTACCACAGGCTGCACATCTTCACCCAAAACAGGAGGAGGATCTTGGAACACAACGCGGACAGACCCTCATATACCAGTATGACTGATCACACGTGTGGGCCTTTTTAAGTTCTGTCATACCATAACTCTGCTAAAAGTAAACAAGTGTGATGGGTTATTCAGATACTCAAATCAACTTCAATAAAAATTCTCATATGATTTTACTTTTGTGATATTAAAGTGTCTGTAAGGAATGAGGACGCTAGCTGAATTGTGTAATGTTAAAAGTTGGTGATGGTGATTTATCAAAACTGATATTTCTCTCTCTGTCTCTGTGTTTGTGTGTGCTGCTTGGCTGTATTTGTATAGTGGGGCTGAATCAGTTCTCAGATTTGACCTTTGCAGAGTTCAAAAAGGCCTTCCTCCTTCACGAGCCTCAGGTTTGAATTCTCCTTTCAAAATCCACTCAAATTGTTCATGTGAGGTACAATAGGCCTTGGCCTTTGTTCACACTGAGATACATATTTGTTCTCTCCAGAGGAACAGTTACTTTGGGCTATTTGTTGGATGTATTTGTTGTTATGTTATACACCTCAAGTCAAGTCAAGTTTATTTCATCCAGATGGAAATTGCAGTGCTCATACCCACCTTAATGCCTATAAAAACAGTTGCATAAATATATACATCAGCCTCTATAAGAGGGTGCAAATAAATTATCACAAATACAGTACAAAAAAGAGCATAAACACAATACAAATAGACCATAAATACAGTACAGAAATGATAGAAATGTACATTTAAAGTGCTTGTTGTGCTGTCTGATCGAGGTATAAAAGAGAGAGCATACCGCATAGTTCGCGTCATAGTCTACCACTACGTTCCATAACCCTATCAGTCAAATTACCATGAAGAGGGGTGACCATGGTCCCTCGTTATTTTCTGTTTCATTTTTGCCAGGCGGTCCTTACTTTTATCCACTGTATTTAACTCCCCCACTATTTTTCCAACCCTTTTAGTCACTCTGTCAATCCTGGCCTTCTCAGTTGCCCCAGCATTCCCACTACAACCCACCACACAGTAACTCCAAACACTACATATCACTGACAGAAAAACATTCTCACCACATCAGTATTTACCTTAAAAGACTGAAACTTCCTCATACAATATAAACATGGACTTAATTTTTCCATCAATAAGTTAACATGATCAGACCATGTTAGCCTCTTGTTACCCATTGAAATATGTGTTAAGTGTTCGCTTGTTGATAAGTTAGTACATTTGCACCAGCTTCATTAAAGGCACAGTCAGCGATCATACACGATTTCAAGTCCATTTTTGTCACATTCAGCAATCCTCTCCTTATGACCACTAGCTGCCCAAAAACCCGGTCTTTGTAGGCAGCACAGGCTCTGAAAACTGGAAACAAAGTAGGGACAGACTGTCCACCAAACAAACCCGAAACCCTGTGTGGAGTTTCTCTGGGAATATTGAAGGGAGGGGTGAGCTACCTGTGTGGTGTGTATTGTTTGGTCCTTGGTTAAAATATAATGTATTTTGTTTTGGACAAAAGTGTCTGCTAATAACTTTAAATATAAACATAAACTAACAATACTTCCTACGCAATCACTGACTGCGCCTTTAAATATATGACACCTGATTTTAATGCCTGTGGCTTATCCATATCCACCACTGGCTTGTCTCTCCAGCAATAACTACAATGTTAGCTGCTCTGTCCCTTCCCTGTGTCCTCAGAACTGCTCTGCTACTACAGGGGGCCACCCTCGCCAAGCAGGGCCCTATCCAGATTATGTGGACTGGAGGACCAGAGGAGATTACGTCACTCCAGTGAAAACCCAGGTGTGGGATGGTTCTTATATAGATGCAATAACATGCCAGTGTGTGTGTCTGGTGTGATCATGCTACACTTTAAGTATGAATTAAGTATGAATGTTATGAAGTTATAAGACTGTTAAATCTGTGTGTGTGTGTGTGTGTGTGTGTGTGTGTGTGCATGCGTGCGTGCGTGCGTGTGTGTGTGTGTGAAACACCTATAGGGTCACTGTGGGAGCTGTTGGACCTTCTCCACCACTGGCTGCCTTGAGTCCGTCACAGCCATTGCCACAGGGAAACTCTTGGAGCTGGTAAAACACACACACACACATAAGCTGCTTTCAGACCTACATGTAAGTCCGCATGTTCTGCGGATGCCAAGCGGTTGGGCCGTATATCTGTACAACATAACCGGCCATTTGGAATTTCGAACTTAGCTGTTACATTACTCCCCTCCTAGTATTTAAGACGGACATTATGTAAATGACCTTGTGTCTGAACGAAGTGAAGAACATGCAGAGATTCTGTTCATGTGTGTGTTCAACCACGTTCAACCTGACCACACAGAGATTCTGTTAATGTGCGTCGGTGTCGTTCATACATATGGCCGCATAATGTCTCCATGGTAGCATGATATCTGAATCACTCGAAGGGTCGGACCTCCGTTTGACAAAGGTCCACATACTGCAGAGGATGTGTCTGAAAGCAGCTATAGACACAGACTCCCACCCAGACATTTCACAGGCGCAAGTAGGCACACATACCTTACATGTGGCATGTGTTTTTTTGTGCAGTCAGAACAGCAGCTGATAGACTGTGCCCAGGACTTCAACAATCATGGCTGCTTTGGGTAAGTCTCTCCTTAGTAGTCTGCATTGGTGTACACTAGTCAAGATTAAAATGTTTGTTTGCTCAGTAGTGCACAGTGGGAAGGAAGTGAGCATGATTGTGTGTAGCAATACTCAGGGTTTTGGGTAACTTCACCTCCTAAACTCCTGCGGCCAAAGATAGGGACCATGCAATTAGTGTTCATTTAAAACTGCAATCGGTTTTCATGTCAGAGGTTCAACTCCACTCATGCAATGAAGTTATGTTTTAGTTTGTGTTCTGCTGAATGTGCATGTTCAACATTCAGTCTTCTGTATATGTAGTGTGTATGTATGAAGTACAAGTGTAATTTCTGTTCCAGAGGACTACCAAGTCAGGCATTTGAGTATATCAAATACAGGGGTGGCCTAATGACAGAAGATGGCTACCCATATAAGGGACACGTGAGTATGTCTGTTAGTCATCATCATAGTCATTCATGATGTTGAAGAAAACAAACTTTTGTGTTTGTTTTGATATATTCACTTTTTAGCTCAAAGCAAGGTAAACAGCCTTCAGATAACAGATAAACAGATAAACTTCTCTTCTCTTCTTTTCCTTTCTCTTCCCTTTGCTTCTCTTGGCGTTTTGTCTTTTATTTGAAGGACAGCACCTGTAAGTTCCAGCCTGAACAGGCTGCAGCATATGTCAAGGATGTTGTTAACATAACCAGAGTAAGTGCTTTCAAGGCCTCTGCTGCCCTCTCCTGGCTTAAAAATAAAAATGTTTTTGCTATTTTGAGTGAACTTGAGCAGAATGTCAGGTTTAGGGAATAAACCTTCGCAGTATTGTTTTTTAAATGGATATTGTAATTTTCTGACTATTAACCAAGGTTTATACATTTAGTTTGTAACATTTCTTCAGGTATGAGGCTAATACACAGGGATGGGATATACATGGGAAAACATTTGTTTTCTTCATTCTTCTTAATCACTTTGAATGCAGCGCTGTTTTCGGAAGCTTTGGCCCAGAGTGCCAGCAATCTTGATCATTGTTGACGATTTTTGTAGAGCCACAGAGTATTCTATGTTATAGCTATGGACACATACTATAGCTTGTTTGAAAGGTGAGACTTTAAGCTCTCAGTGGGTACAAACCGTTTATTTCTACATGCCTCTGTTCCTAAGAAATCCCAAACTAAACAGTGGCTAGTTTTCATCAAAATCCCTGTTTTATTTCTAGAAATGGAGATGTAGCGTCTTTGATGAAATATGAAGTGTTGCCTGTAAAGTTTCCGGGAAGTGACCTAGCGAGACCTGGTGAGACTGCCACCTAGTGATAAACCCACGAAAATGGCCTGGTTTTGACCTGACGTGCATGTGTCACTGATTCAACCCAAAGCGGCAACCATCAAAAGCAGAGTTTTAAGATTAAATGTCCAGATAAAATGTCCAGATTGTGCGTTTTCATGAGTTTTCGATCGTCATATATTTCATTTCCATTGAATCACAGAGTTCCCAAAATCACATATAAGGTGTGTTAGAGTGACTAGTTTCGTAATTAAAAAAATGAGTTATGAGTAAAGCACGATCTGATTCTGATTCATATTGGGCTATTGGGAACTGCAGTTAATACACAGGTGTGGTTAATACATGTTTTTTTTTTGTTTTGTTAATTTGCATAAAACACTGTCCTGCGGTTTGTACACAATGCGGCTAATACACAGAAAATCACTGTAAATGAATTACTTAAATCAGGATGTTGAATCAGATTGAATATAATCATATAGCTCTAGTAGAAAGTTAGCAACAACTGGTATGCTTTTACACATCCTTATCTGGCATTACTGTGGTAAACACCTACACATTCCTACACACGCACGCACACACACACACACACAATGCATTTACACTATCCAAAGCAACTTACATATCAATTGCATTACAAGGGACATTGTCCTCAGAGCAACTCAGAGTTAAGTACCTTGCTCAAGGACACAATAGTGAAAGTCAGGTATTGAACCCACAACTTTTCTGGCTACTGCATGCTAGCCTAGCTCCTTAGCCACAATGCTCCTACCACCCCACCGTATCATGTCATTAGACTGGATCTAATTCAATGTTATATATATATATAAATATATGTGTGTGTTTATACAATATGTGTGTTTTTGTTTATGTTTGTGCTTGGATGTCTAGTATGATGAAATGGGAATGTTAGATGCTGTGGCCAGGTTGAATCCAGTCAGCTTTGCCTATGAAGTGACGGCTGATTTTGTGCACTACAAAGATGGCATATACAGCAGGTATGAGCCACAAACTACAAACAGACTGTACAACCACTCTCTCTCTTTCTCTCTCTCTCTATCTCACCACTACACACTTAAGAACTGAGCATAAAGCACATCTCATGCACTTGGGAAAACACACACACACACACACACTCACTCACACTCAGTCTTACTGACTGACGAACAAACACACACATGCACACAAAGTATCCCCATACTCAGTACTCAATTACTATACCTCTGATGTGATATATCTCTCAGGTCATGAATTTCAACCAGTAGAGGTGTTGATATAGGGGTTGATATGGGGTTTTGGTCTTCCATCACACAGCACAAAGTGTAAGAACACCACAGAAACGGTGAATCACGCAGTGCTTGCTGTGGGCTACGGGGAACAGGACGGAACCCTGTACTGGATTGTCAAGAACTCCTGGGGAACCTCCTGGGGCAGAGATGGGTAATGAATCATTTGTGCTTAATTGGTACACAACAGACCCAACTCTTCAAGTCACTACACTGACGTGCCTACTGGCCCACAAACCTACTATTAAAATTAAAATGATTAAAAAAGACACCAACATCACTTTATTTATAATAGATGTTAGATTTCCTGCACTTATGGTACATGACTCCTGCGTAACTCCTCTTGTTTTGATTAATGCAGGTATGTCTGTATGAAAGCAGTTTTCATAAGACTTGTTTCACACTCTCACACCATCTTAACTGTGCTTCTGTCTTTGTGCTGGTTCGTTCTTGTCTCAGGTACTTCCTTATAGAGCGAGGGCGGAACATGTGTGGTCTTGCAGCCTGTTCCTCCTACCCGCTGCCACTGGTGTGAACAGGCTCCTCTCCTTACAGTGTTGACGAGGGCGTTCAAGGCGATGTGCACGCACAGAGGACCTATTCTGCAGCAAAGGGAATTCTCAGCAAAGGGAACTCGCCACACTGAAGCTCTCAGATACAAATCGTACCTACAAGATTAGAATGTAAAACAATGTTACCATACTGATGTTTTTTATGTGCCACAGTATGTTTGCACTTTTTCTAGTCAAGGAGTCAGGCTGCTGTATGACTGTTTTTGTGTGTTATATGTGTGAGTGTGTTTAGCCAAACTACAATGGGGTTTTAGCAGTGCTCTGGTATTCACATATTCCCATTTGTACTGACTGTGTTGTTAGGTCAACAACACAAATTGTACAATGTAACATTACTAGCCTTTTGATGTTGGAGGGTTTATTATTATCAGTTTTGCCAGTTGAAAAGTTTTGATTAACTTCAATTTTATGGCCAGCAATCTACAAAATAAGAATTAATGGGGAACAGGGAATAAAGAAAGAATTACTGTGTTTGTAGAACATTCAGATGGTCATGAAAATCTTGTCTAGCAACTTTGGACATCTACGTAGCTAAATCACCAGATTCGTGTATTGCTGCTAATAAAGCCTGTGGTTTTTAACATGTGTGGTGGAAGAAATTAGATTGAGTCTTTGAATACATCTTTACGTATGTCTTTCAAGGTGGAATCATTGTGGACAAT
Source organism: Alosa alosa (assembly GCF_017589495.1). NCBI lineage: Eukaryota > Metazoa > Chordata > Actinopteri > Clupeiformes > Clupeidae > Alosa > Alosa alosa. Next base: position 14,028,634 of record NC_063202.1, read on the forward strand.
CATGAGAGACACTGGTGGTAAAGGTAGTTTAAGAGGTTAATTTTCCATCAAACATTTCCCTCATATACAAATGCACAAACATATCCTATAAATAACCAAAAGTTTTTTTGGAATTCACAATATACTATATCTATTATGTTTAAATAGACTTGAGGGCTGGCTTAGATAAAATAATGCAAACAGGAGTCAGGTGATTACTCAGTCCAGATTAGGCTTTAATGACTTGTTGATGAAAGCAATGAATTAACAAACCTAAAATTAGGCCTTAAATGATCTAGTCTTCATAATCAATACATTCCATAAACAATTAAGATAAAATGGGTACAACAATGGCACTGTTTATATTAGGTAAAACATTTAACAAGTATATACACACATGTTAATTATGTCTCAACAGTGCAGTGTGGTGAAATACATATTAATGAAAGCATATGACCTGTAACAAAGCTGTTCTAAAGGAGCCTAATCCTCACAAGGTTTCTACACCCTGATGCTGCTGCCCATCGTGCTTTTCCAGTGGCAGTATTTCAGTCACAGCGGGGGAGCAGACTTCCTCCGTGTGACCTGACCTTGCTCTCATTCAGCGCCTCTCTCTTCCTCCTTTTCAGCTCCTCTCTCCTCATCTTCTATTTCAACCCCTGTTGCCTCTTCTATTTTAGCCCTTGCCTCCTCTTTCTCTTTTTCATTCCTTGTATCCTCTTCCTCTATTTTAGACCTTCTCTCCTCTTTCTCTTTTTCAGCTTGTGTGTCCTCTTTCTCTTTTTCAGCCTCTGCCTCCTCTTCCTCAATTGCAGCCCCTTCCTCTTTTTCAGCCCTTCTCTCCTTTTCCTCAATTGCAGCCCCTCTCTCTTCTTCTATTTTAGTCCCTCTTTCCTCTTCCTCCTTTTCAGCCCCTGTATCCTCTTCCTCTTGGCAGATCCCTCTCTCCATCCTCTCCATCCTGTTTTCTTCTCCTTCATCAGCCTCACCTTCATCCTGCTTTCCCACACTCTCCTCTGCTGCCTCCTCCTGGACGTGAGTGGGAGTGCGTTTTACCTGTTGGACTAAGACACAGGCAAGCTCACACACTATTTTCTGTATCCCTTTCATTCTGTCATAGAGAATCAATGTGTGACTTATAATGATAATCACAACAATGATCATGTTTTATAAAGATAATCTAAAGAGTCAATTGTAAACTCCCATACTGTTATTATTTACAAGCAGCCCTTGGACTTACTCTACCTCTTTCTATGTTCATCATTACACATGGCAGACATGGCAACATACATGCAAGCTCATAGATTATGTCCTAAATCTACACAAAAGATTATGACATTAAGATGTAATGGGTTATACCTTTAGATTTCCCTTTCTTCCCATCTCTGCTCAGGTAACATGAGGCCATCAGCAATGTGACAAAAGGCAGGCACCGCAGGACAAAAACGATTACATCCTCTTGGACAATTTCTGACACGGCAGCCCCGCTTTCACCAGAAGCAGCATCATTAGATCCGTGCTCTCCATCTGTTGAATAACAAAGTTTGTCGACAGACTTTAGGTGACTTTACTGGTTGACATCAACAAAACAACAAAAACAAGGCTGTCCATAAGAAGACCTGTGGACAATCCAAGAGAGTTGAAAGAAATGTAATGCATGTTTTTTTAATCTCTCACCATATTTGTCAGAGGATTCTCCATGTTTATCTTCCCTTTTCAAAGGAGTGACAATCAGCTGTGTTCCAGTTCCATTCTCTATGCGCAGTCTAGGTATCTCAAAGTACACAATACAGACATACAAGCCAGAATCCTTTGTCTGGACACTTTCAATGATCAGGATAGGACAGGTTTCTTTGACTGGCCGGCCATTGATTTTCTGCCCATTTCGCCACCAAGTAATTTTTATAATGGCTAATTCACTGAGATCCAAACAGCACTGGATCTGTGCAGACTCTCCCTCTGTGAGTTTAAGAGTGGAAGGAGATTGGTGGACTTTAGTGTCCATTCCTGTGACTAGAATTAAAGACAAACCAGAGAACATCAAAAAGTGAGTCTGATCAATCACAGGTATTATTTGTGGACTTATTAATCATCAATCAATTCCACTGCGACATTACAGAAACACATACGTAGAAATAAAAATAATCGGCATGGAAAGGGATTCACATTCAGAAACATAAAAAACACACAACTGTAATGAATGATTAAGGCAACAGTTTAAGTGCAATGATTTACTTATAGATTTAACCAAATTATTAAAAACATTTAGGCTTTATGTCATATAAATCAAATGCCTCAAAGAGGAACTAATGAAGACAAAAAATATTTGTTCATCAAAATGTCATACCATTTAATAAAAATGCTTTCTTTTTCTCTTGAAAAAATGTACGCCATGTTGTAGGAAAGACCATTGTCAGCAAGGTCTTGTCCGTGTACGACCATAACAAATAAGCATCTTTGACTTTGAATATTGAATGCTTTTACAACAAAAATCAACAGATGACCATTTCTACACCTACTGAGACCTCTTACCTAATAATAAAAGGCTGAAGACTTTGATCAGTGGCATCATCAGAAAAACGTTGTAGATTACCATCTTGTCTTGATCGAGGAGGCTGTTGCGTGTTCCGGGTTAGCTGGCCTGTTTCTTCACCACAAGCAGGGCTGAGGCATCTATTGGGGTCCTTTCAGTTTGCGGAAAAGACAAGCAGTCCTCAACACCACAATTGCCTTGAATGCAACCGGTTGAATATAGGCCTACAGTTACATCCATTTTCCAGAGGCCATTATTGAATCTTAGTTTCTAAGAGGAATTGAGATTTTGATTAAAGTCAGATCAAAGAAAAAAGTGTGATTTATAAAGCTCCCATGACCCATCATAGATTTTTGAACATACAATGAAGGCCTCATTGTAAACCGGACACTCCCTACCCCCCCCCCCAATTAAGCATCACACATCCAGACATCAAAAAGGAAGTGGTCAAACACTGCATGCCTATCTCTTCTTCTCACAAGCAGGAAGTCGCTTCTGTAAGATGCAGGTTAAGCAAACCACAGAATTATTTTTTATTTTGTTTAAAAAAAGGCTTCAGCAATCAAGGGGGCATCAATGTGCTGTGAGTGACCATGTCTTGACATTTTACTATTTGCTTAGTCTAAAAATCAGGCATTGTGAGATGTATGGCTATATGCAGTGTTCTTTATGTTTAATATCACAATTCAAACCTGACAGATATGTACCTGTTAGGACTAGACTGTCTAAAGTTCAATGTCTATTCCTATTCATGTTTTGTTTCAGATAATAGTGAACAGTGCAGTGCTTTTGGGGTTTATCATAGGCTTTATTGAATAGCCTTGAGCGCTTGAAGAGTGGAGTTAGAAAGCGACTGTAGCCCGCCTTCCTAGATAATGCAAGACAGGATTGGACAGTTTATGATAGTAATCATTAGCCATACGTCCACATGATCTAATAACAAGAATATTAACACAATAACATAACAGGATGTAGGCAATTAAGGCCTAATTATGTTGATGAAAAGTTTCACTTTTTCAGTTTAGGTATAGTCTAGACAATTATCTAGTTGACAGACATAGGAGCAAAACGTTTTATTTCCACAAGTGTTTCAGGTCTCTGATCCACAGACTAGTGCCTGCTAGTGAGACTATTCCCAGCCTTTTAACAAGTCCTATCAGGATCTACGGATACCACCCAAAACAACAGAACTGCAAGTGAATAACACATCAATATGGTGGATAATAGCAAAACAATGATCGCAATAAGGGTAAAAACTATAGATAATAATGCATTAACTATTTTCCACACACTAGAGCTAGACAGACACACACAGGGGCAGAACTTCATTCACTGATTGAACCAACCAATCAGTGGTTTTGTATGTGTTGCGCAACCCAGTGGGAGTGGCCCATTACCAAACAACTCTGAGGCGGGAGATTTTTCACGAGGCATTGAAGGAATGTTGTTGTCACTGTGTAGTTCCACGAGTTGAAGAAAGCTTGACTTGACACGAACTCCAGGACAGCTTATATTAAACTATGAACAACGACACCTCTACCGAAGACAAATTCGACTGTTTTGTGAAAATGCACTTAATGCAGGTATGGTTGTGATGTGATCTAATTCTCTGAGTTAACATGTACTGTAGGCTAGCACTAGTAACGTTTGCAGTGTTTCCCATACATTGACTTATTTGTGGCGGCCCACCACAATATCAACATTGACCACCACACAATGATTTTCCTGGTTGTATTAAATTGTGCTTGAATCTGGTTAGAATCATAACCGTGCTGCACTAATTTGTTAAAATCTGTTGCATTCGAGTTAATTCTGCATACCACCACAAATAGAATTCAATTCTGTGGGAAACACTGTTGGTTGTACTAAATTGTGCTTAAATCTGGTTAGAATCATAACCGGCGCACTGCACTAATTTGTTAAAAACTGTTGCATTCGAGTTAATTCTGCAAACCTACCACCACAAATAGAATTCAATTCTGTGGGAAACACTGGTTTGGCTATGAATTAGCCTAGTTGATGGCGTCGTCGACTTCAATGTTTTAGCTAATTTGTTTGTGGCATTTGAATTCGTCGCTTTAATACACAGATGCTGATAAACTTCCTGCCATGAAATTCCTAAAATCTCCTCTCTCGCTGTAGGAGGTGACCTCTCAGGATCCTGACCGAACACAACCTGATGGAACTTCCGAAATTGTACGGCGGTCAGCTCGAACCATACTGAACCCAAAACGTCTCAGATACAACGACATTGCTACAAATCCAAAGCGCGGTACCAAAAGAACGGTAGGTGGAGTTGTGTGTACAATAGTGCTGTGTAAAGGCGTAACAAATTCGTGTGCCTGTACTTGTGAAAACATGTGATTCTGTGTTACAGAGAGATGAGTGTAAAGAATCCGTCAGTGATCCTAAAGAAACGGAGCAGGTCGTAAGTGACACTATCATACACATAACTAAGTGATGTAATCTTACTTGCAGAGAATGTACAGAATGTGTCTTTATGGTATGGTGTCTCATTTAATGACCCCGTGTTGATGTTGAATTCTTTTCAGGGTCTATCGGAGTATGAGTTGGAACGGCTTGAGACCATTCGACAGAACCAAGCCTTCCTTTCATCCCTGAACCTACCACAGGTAAGCATGCCACTTTCAATCATATGAAAGTCTCTACAGTTCATTTAGAAGTGTAATGCATTTAATACATATTTCCCTCATAACTCTTTAGCCTATGTCATATTCCCCATTAGAACGTAAACAAAACTGGCAGTTTGTCATGGGCTACATAAAATGACTAACCTCTCTCCTGCACAGGTAGCTGAGATGCTGAAACCAAAGAAGCCTTCTCAGTTAGGCCTAAAGAAGTAAGATGTTCCTATATCTCCCTCAAAAGAGTGGGCATACTGGTATGACTGTAGTATATGTGACCAGTGAGTCAAGTCAGTCAGTGCTCAGCTGTTATATATTTCCATTATATATTTTCAGTCAAATGCCTAACAATAGATAATGATTTATACAGTACTTGTATTGCTGTAGTGTAATTTCACTTAGAATGAAAGTGTCTGTCGAAAAAGTGAATGAAAGAACTGTATAATGTAAACCATGTTCTAATTGCCATGATCATTTAGATTTTGTTGGTGAAGACTGTGACTGCATGTGACATGTGATGGAGCATGGTGTTGGAGTGTTGGATAATATGTGTTAGTCATGGTTTGAACATGGGCTAACAAGACATCAGCTTTAAGTTAAACTGTTCAAGGTTAAGATATAGCTTTGTAGAATGTCCATGTCCAACGAGGATTAGAAAAAAACTACAATCATCTCATGGTCATATTTTTCCTTTGCAGGGAAAAGGTTTTGAAAGAGGTCCTTCCTGCAAGGAAATCATTGCGTCTACAGAACAAAGATGCAGAATCAACGGATGTGGTGAATCTCCCCCCTGAGCTGAAAGAGGAGGTGAGAGTTGAATGACAGCCGACTACTTCTGGGTGTGAGATCATACGTATAATCATGCTCACATGAAAATGTATCATAAACACACATAAATGCATATCCACATGTTGATATGTTCATATTTATTTCTGTAGGTGGTGCGTAGTCTGAAGGGGCCTGTCCCAATGTGTCCAGTGAATTTGGAGGAGGACGGTCCACTGCCTGAGAGTCTTCTCCATCTGTGGACTGAGGTGTGTTGCCTGATCTGTTACACAGTTTCATTGTATCGTTTATATTTGGTGTTATGCTTGGGTCTGTTAATAACTGTTTCATTGGGACATGCACATTATTGTTTTGAGTAGATTTGATTCCTGATTCAATCCTGTTTTCTTAGGAGCCTGTGAAGTATGAAAGGAAGAAGACCGTGGACCTGAAGATGTAGGTTTACATATAGAACTAAGAATTAAGTCAGGACAAAATATTTACATAACTGTGGTGTTAAAGCCCAGTAACCACATGGGGATTATGCCAACATCATTAGATGATACCAGGCAGTCATTTCATTCATTTTTGTGTGTGTGTGCGTTAGGTACAAGGAAAGCCTGCAGAGGATGCGTATAAATGAGGATCGAGTAGTGAAGGTTGTAAAGGAACGCATCTTCTCTGCCGCGTTCCACCCGTGTGCCAGCAGTCTGCTCATGGCCGCTGGGGACAAGTGGGGCCGAGTGGGCATCTGGAACCTGGTGAGGGACACTCATATGTAACCAGAGCAATGCTTAAAGGCCCACCCTGAAATACATAGACAGACATACTCCTTGTGCACAGGCATCTATGGGGGCAGCCGTGGCCTACTGGTTAGCGCTTCGGACTTGTAACCGGAGGGTTGCCGGTTCGAACCCCGACCAGTAGGGCACGGCTGAAGTGCCCTTGAGCAAGGCACCTAACCCCTCACTGCTCCCCGAGCGCCGCTGTTGTTGCAGGCAGCTCACTGCGCTGGGATTAGTGTGTGCTTCACCTCACTGTGTGCTGTGTGTGTTTCACTAATTCACGGATTGGGATAAATGCAGAGACCAAATTTCCCTCACAGGATCAAAAGAGTATATATACTTAAACTATACACACATATGTCCTGAAATACACACACAGACATACACACACGCAAGGTATGTTAACAGGACTTTGTTTTTATTTGTCTGACTTTCTCTTTCAAGGACGCCAGTTGGGGAGACAATGGAGTTCTGCTGTTCGAACCTCACACTAGGCCGATCACCTGTATGACCTTCTCCAGGTCACGACCTTCGACCCTGATCACCACTAGTTACGATGGCGCAGCACGGGCAGGAGACATAGAACGAGCTGTGTTTGAAGAGGTTTGAGCTGCTTAGATAGTTTGAAATTGAATGGCATGCAATTGAATCAGGGAGATGACAGTGAAAGTATTTTGTGAAAGGGTAACACTTATAATTATCTTTTGATAAAATTCTTTCATTTGATTTTCAAATGTCATGCTATGGATTGATATTAAAAAAAGTGATTATTGTTTAGATGACCCACTTTTCTTATTTCCTCTTTGGCTTTAGGTCTACCGCTCTGATGAAGGGCTGAAGGGCTTTGACTTCCTGTCACATGACTGCACTACTCTGCTCATTGGAGACGCAGGAGGAGATGTTGCCATCGTCGACACACGGACCCCAGGGTATGAGTTTACTTTGGCGTTTACACCTCAAATTGGTCTTCTCTCCCACATTAGTAGATTTAAGACCCGTTGTGTTTGTCTGCACACATGTGTTTTCACAGGATATCCCATGAATCTCTCCACACTCTGGACCCAAAGACTTTGCGCAATGTTCATGTCCACCCTATGCAGAGGCAGTATTTTGTGGTGACTGACAGCAGGTGACCTTAACTGAATTCATTACAGTGCCTATTATTTGTACTTAAGTGTTTTCTTAGCCTTTTGGTTTTCTATGACAAAACATTCAGTGCAGTCATATATATGCACTACATTGTACATAGTCACTCTTGGCATTACATATGAATAGGATTATTCCCTTTCATTTGTGTAGCGGACGAGTGTTGATTGAGTTCTGAAGACTCACTCCAATATCTAAAGAAACAACATGGAACAGATTCAACTATAATATGAACTAGTAGTACCTGTGTTCTTTTGGTATGACATTGTAGTGATTTGGTTATAGTGTATTGTTGTGTGTTTACAGTGGGGCTCACATCTATGATGTGCGGAACCTAAACAAGCGGTCCAGCAAGCCTGTGTCGGCTCTGAATGGGCATTCCCGCAGTGTGTCCTATGCCTACTTCTCCCCAGACACTGGAAACCGAGTACTCACTACCTGCATGGACGACAAACTCAGGTGAGTGTTTGTATGATTATTTCTCTCATCAGCTGCTTTTGCAACAAGTTCAGGTGGTGTGCGTGTGTCTGTCTGTTTAATCTTCCTTTCTGTCTTCGGCTGTTGTGAGATGCTATAGTGATTAAGTATTTTTAGAGGTTTTAATGTCTACCTATGAGCTGCACAATGCCCACTTTTTCAGAAGAAAACAACACAGTTGCAGACTTGTGTGAAACTGGTGTTTTCCCCATGTCATCAGAATACTATTAAAAGTATTCCTGTTCATTTGTGCTACATGAAAATCTGCTTTCTAGAATATCCCCATGTTACATTGCTGTGACATCAAGACAAAACACATGCAACAGCAATAGAGCCCAGTAACACTTTGCTATCAGTTTTGATGGCCATACTTTCAAAATGATTATATTAAAGCAACACCAAAGAGTTTTTTTATACCTTTAAAATAATGTTTCCAAAATCATTTAAGTGGTTCATCAACTCCTAACAGGGTGAACGGCAATTCTGCATTCGCTTCGCGGCCCTCTATCGGCTATAACCGCACTATGTAAGTTTGCCAGATCGGGTAGCGGACCTGTAGTTCGATGGAATGAGACATAAGAAACTACAAATTTGACTTGCATCTGATGTCGCAATACATCGTACTTTTATAAGTCATGCAAAGTATTCTACCTTGTCTGTGGACATCCGTAAAGCCTGTGCTGGATAAACACCACAAATTCGTTGGTGTTGCTTTAAACTCAACAAATAGCCTAGAAATCTAGACGCGCCCCTAGTGGCAGCAAATTACATTTACATTTGCTGCCAGGGCTAGTCTAGCAACTCTCCGTTGGCTTGTGAGCTCCAGAAATCGAAACTTAATCAGGACATTGAAATCGTGTATAGAGAGTCGTTTGGTGGGCTTAACATAATGATTGATGGCAGAGTTTACAACGATTTGGCTTGAATTCCCTGCTACTTGAAAACAAATATCCTATTGCGTCCTATTGCGTGCAGAGGGAATTTGAAAGACAACTGATTATCCCGCCCCTCGGACTGAGCACTACGAACGGTGAGTGCCCAGACCCTACATTTTAATGTGGGTCTGGCTCGCCAGGCTACTCAACAAACCTATTTACATGGTCATAGATGACTTTTCCTTATATTTTCAGTGGTTCCTCATTTGCCAACCCCCATAGACTGTCCTGTTACTTGTACGTCACTAATTTCTTCCTGTTGACTCCCAGGGTGTTCGACACGTCCCAGCTGGTCTCCTCAGCTCCTCTGATGACCACCATTAAGTGAGTGATTTTAGGCATCCGGAGACACTCAAGTCTCTGCTAAACCTACAGACACTGTATGCACATAGGGACTCTGGTGTTCTTTGTTTGGATTTCTGAAATAAATAAATGTATTCTGAATATAACAATAATTTAACGGCATAAGCTCAGTTGTATGTTTGTTAGCATATTAGTCTTAATTAATATATGTGTATGTTGGAAGACTGTACACTACCAGTCAAAAGTTTGGGGTCACTTAGAAATATTCATTCCACTCCATTATAGACAAAATACCAGCTGAGATCAATTACATTGTTTTTTTAAATTAGGGCAGCAGATTTCAGATTACATTATGTGCTTACATAATTGCAAAAGGGTTCTCGACTGTTGTAGAAAGAAATGGCTGATCTTTAATGCAATATCTACATTGCCCATTATCAGCAACCATTCATCCAATGTTCCAAAGGCCCATTCTGTTAAGTAATCTGATATCATTTTAAAAGGCTGACTGAGAAAATATTGGAGAACCCTTTTCCAATTATGTAAGCACATAATGTAATCTGAAAACTGCTGCCCTGATTAAAAAAACAATGCAACTCAGATCTCAGTTGGTATTCTATAATGGAATGTTTTTTACCGGTAGTGTATGTGAGAGAACTACATCTGTATTGGCCACAAACATGGTGTGTATGTGTCTTAACATTATTATATATATATATATATATATATATATACACTGGTGTTACTTTGTATAACGTCTGTATTTGTGATGGCGACAGGCACAACACACAGACGGGTCGCTGGCTGTCCAAGCTGCAGGCTGTGTGGGACCCGAAGCAGGAGGACTGTTTTGTGGTGGGCAGCCTGGAGCGGCCGCGCAGAGTCAAGGTGTTCCACGAGAGCGGACAGCTGACACACGTGTTCGAGAGCCCAGACTGCCTGACGACAGTTTGTTCAATCACAGCCCTTCACCCGAGCCAGGGAGCCCTACTTGGGGGAAACGCCAGTGGCAGGCTCCACGTTTTCACCTAGGCCTCCTCCCCAACAACCAACATGTCACATCCTGCAGTAACTTACACCACTTCCTTTATTCTGTTTGCATCATGGTCAGTTTCATAAAATCAGTTGTGTACCATGCTTGTATGTTGTATTTGTATTTTATTGTTGAAAAATAAACAAAAACCTATTAATTTTACAAGGATGTTAGTTTTATGGAGTTAGAAGTGAAACAAAAAATGCACACAGTACATAGAAGACCAAACATTTAACACTGTTACAGGAATGCACAACACGGTTTGATTCCTAATACAGGATATGAAAATATTATCTTAAATGTGGCTGCATTTTATGTTTTTTATCATTTGTAGTCAATCAGTTCTCAATAACTAAACAAGGATAAACATGTTGAACATATGTCCAATTACATATCAGTAGACATAATACTCAAGGGAAGATAGCTTGACTAAACTATCTCTAAAAGTCTTGAAAGAGATTTGTTTGTTGGTCATAATCAGACAGTAACGTCTCTTCTTACTGTTGTGCCTGACACGACAGGACAGCTTGCCCTTCTGAAACTAGTCGGTCAGACACAGGAAAGAACTAAGATGGTCGTTACCATGGGCAGAGCCTGCAATCAATTAGGATCTGGGTCACTTTTTTTTCTTCCTTTTTTGGATTTTTGGAAAAACAAAAAATATGGATAGGCTACAAAATACATACAGGGGCAGAACAGGAATAAGGTATATGTGAAAAAATACCATAATTTCATTAGTGTCTATTCACTAATTGATCCCTGAACTAGGAAAGGAAAAACACAATTGCCTACTGGGTAAAATCTCATGCAGGCTAAGCATAAGGTTGGAATATGCAAGTTTAATGTTAGACAAAAACAAGGCTTCCAAACTGACTTTCAAAGTGGACTCATTTTGTTGCTCTGTGAAGTGAGTCCTAAACTTTGTGTTTTGTTCATATGTTAACACCAGCCAACATAAAGTAAGTCCTTGTATCTAGAAAATTAAAGGGTTGTAAACATGATCAGAGTACTGTGGTTTTAGAATGATTAACTTTCAGCCGTGTATTGCCCTCTGAATTAATATATGAGATCTAGCCTAGCTAAACTACCATCTCACTAATATTTACATGCTGGATAGGATAATGTTTAACCTGATAATTTGGTTTAATTGGGCGGGTACGTGAAACCATGTGTTTGTGCAGAACAACAGTGGTCTGAAAAGCATAAAGCAAACGATTCTCTGAGAAACGATCTGCCCAATCTCCCTCCCCCCCCCCATTCGAATGTCTCAATGTTCACATCTCTTTTAAAAACTCATGCTCCTTGATGTCAGTGGCCCCTGTGACCTAAGCTGATTTCTTCGACCTGGCCTTTGTCTTGGCACCCTTCTTCTCGTGAAGAAGCTGGTGGTTGAGTAGCGAGCCCAGCTTGTGCAAGTTCTTGCCGCAGATGCTGCAGACATACTGCCCTTGGTCATGCACTTCGCTCTCGTGGGCGTTCAGTGCCCGCGCCGAGTCAAACGACTCGCTGCACATACTACACTTGTGCAGCCGCACCGCCATGTGGACGACAATGTGCTTCTCCAGGAAGTGGAGCTCCCGGAAAATCTTCTTGCAGATATTGCATCGGTACGTCCCGTTCCGGTCGGGACCGCCGGCCTTCTGCGCAGGAACAGGCTTTCTGCTCTCCTCGATTACTTGTTGCAAGTATGAGGCCTGCTGTACAGGACTAGCTTGCAGGAAGGCCTTTCGGTTCAGTTTTGCCAGCTTGATTTTCTCCCTATTCCTGTATCCCGTCCCCTGCTTGCCTTTGCGGCTCTCCGTCTTCTGTGCTTTGACGATCTGTGGCTCAGGCAACTCGGGCAGCAGAAGCTGCGCTGGCGACGGCGTCTTGTGTTTCTTTTTGCTCTGCCGTTTAACACTTCTGGGTGGCGACTGACTGAAATGCTCCATGGGTGGCAACTGACTAAAATGCCCACTAGGTGGCGACGGAGTGCGCTGTGGACTCGTTGGCAACTGAGGTTTCCGTTGCTTACCCTGCTTCTTCCGAGGCATCATCATCTCAGAGCCCTTGTGGTGGACTCGGAAGTGGCCCTGCAGAGCCCTATCCGAGGCAAAGCGCAAGGGACAGCAGGGGCACTGGTGGGTCTTCTCTGGGTTGTGCATGGCCATGTGGGCGCTCTGAGCCGCCTGGGATGGGAAGGTCATGTTACAGATGTTGCAGTCAAGCGATGAATCTCTCGTGTGCATTTTCTGGTGCACTTTCAGGCCTGAGATGGACATGCACATCTTTCCACAGATGGGGCAGAACAACTTTTGCTGTGGCTGCCTTCGTCTCTTTTTAACTGGAGAGAAGACAAGAGAAACAACTGTTTGTAACAACAGACAAACAATGTATTAATGCATTTTTAATTCACAGGTTGCACTGAACACATAACAAAACGACTCAAATGAACACCAATCAGTTGTCTCCAGAGCCGGACAGTAACGGAGTACATTTACTTGAGTACAGTACTTGAGTACAATTTTGAGGGATCTGTACTTTACTCGAGCATAATTTTTGGAGAGTACTCATGACTTTACTCAAGTACATTTGAGAGGCAAATATTGTACTCCACTACATTTCTATCCATAACCGTGAGTACCCGTTACTTCTTCTAAAAAAAAAAGTAAAAAAGAAAAATCTCAGAAACCCTCAATTTGTTGTTTCCCTCTCAAACGTGATTGGATTGTGCAGGCACCACTGATTGGGACAGCCTTTCAGCAATCACCTTCAGCTTTACGCCCGTGGTCAGATTTAGGGGCCATTTATACGAGAACGATTGCGAAGGAAGACGACAAAATATTTTATCATAAGTGCCTTTCGTTTACACGGCGACCCCGCCATCAGGGCTTGAAGACGCAAAAATCTGAAGACTTCTTCCAGAGTGTAGAGTTTTGAAGACGACCCGGGTTGCGTCTCCGTCTAAACGGCTAAACCAAATTCCTTGATTACCTCTCTGGCTAAACTGTCAAATTAGAATGTCTGCGCGTGACGTACCGGGGTTCTATCACACCACCACCCAGCGGTCTGGAATGCATATCCAATCGAATATCACATACTCTTGAGTCTTCATATAAACAAAGATTTCCCCTGAGAATGCTCGTCTAAACGCGAATAAAAAAATGAAGACGAGACGCCACTTCTGCGTCTTCTCTTTTCATCGTCACCGTATAAACGTAGCCTTAGATAAGAGATAAAACCATGGATGAAACAATGGATGAATACGCAGCAGGTCCATCCCGGTGTTGCACCAAATTCTGAGACCTGTCGATTTTTGTGACTCTAGAGGGCGCTGTTGAGTCTATGAATGAGTCTATGATTGGAGTCTATGAATGTACTGAGCTGTACTGAGCTGTACCAAAGTCCTTTTAGGCAAGTCCCTCCACTCGGCGGCCATATACCAACGTTTTATGGGCACTCATCGGGCACAGTCTTTGGGGTCGAACTGCGCGTGCGCAAGGCTTCACGACACCAATCTTGCTCCAGCGGCGAGATCACAACACATGATTGACACGATGTCTTCACAACACACCATATGATTGGCTCAATGTATTCACATTTTGAATTGATTTTCATCACGTTTTGCCGAGGAAGGGGTGGGATATGTGTAGACAACGGCCATATTGGCGTGACAAACTAGCCCCATGCCTTTATATGGAGTATTTTTTGAGTGCTGTGTCTCCTCATTAGAAAGTCTCTGGCTGTACTGACACACTGATGAGGCAATTGTGTTATGTGCATAATTCTTCTAATAAACTTTGTACATTTTTGAAACATGGAACATTGACTGGGTGTGGGTGTATTATTCTAGTGTAGAGCTAAAGCCTACCCCTCACCACTCCTGTGAACAGATGGACTTCAGCAGGACAGGTCACATATTTTGATAGGCTACTGTCAAATTATGTCACTGTAACTGCAGAAAAAAATGCTGTGGAGGTCACTAACTGCCTCCTTAAGTTTGTATATCAGTTTGAGGTGCCAAAAAGTATATTAACAGACAATGACAAGGAGTTTGTCAATAATGTAAATAAAGTGTTTGCTGATGTCAATGACAATGTACAATATCAGTCCATTTCTGCAGAGTTATAGTGGGGTAACATAATTTGACAGTAGGCCTATCAACATATGTGACCTGTCCTGCTGAAGTCCACCTCTTCGCTGGAGTGGTGGGGTAGGCTTTAGCTCTACTCTATAGAGATATAGAGAGGAAGATACACAGGCAGGCCTGTGGAGTAATACACCCACACCATGTTCCATGTTTCAAAAATGTACAAAGTTTATAATAAGAATTATACACATAACAGAATTGCCTCATCAGTGTGTCAGTACATTCATAGACTCCAATAAAACAGCACCCTCTAGAGTCACAAAATTCGACAGGTCACAGAATTGGGTGCAACACCGGGAATGTGCCAACCCGTGGCCCCACCTCGCCAGACTATTTCAATTTTCTTTCAAGTTAATGATAGTTTTCGCTTCAAGTGTTTCAATTACAAAATAGTATTTTGTATTTGAAATACATGTATTAGAAATACTGCCCATCCCTGGCAACATGGTAAAAAGATGAAAATGACTTGGTTTTACTTTCAATTCCTTTTACATTCTCCAAGGTATTAACATTAACATTTTTCATAACTCCATGTAGGACGTTTCTGTACATAAATGTAAGCACTGTGGCAGTAGTAATGCAATAATTAGAAAATGTAGGCCAACTCTTGATACTCAAGTACTTTTAAAAACAAGTACTTAAGTAAGTATAAGTATTTCAGTATAAGTATACTTCAGTACTTTTACTTAAGTAGACATCTGACTGTTGTACTTTTACTTGTACTTGAGTAAAATTTAGCAAAGGGTATCTGTACTTTTACTCAAATAATGAAGCTGTGTACTCTGTCTGCCTCTGGGTGTCTCTCAGTTACTTATTCCCCTGACTATGATTACTGTATTCACTCACCTGGTTGTCCAGCTGAATGCAACTCAGAATCAGCATGGTATTCTGCATGTGGAGCCCCAAACCCAAAGTCATGATCAACTACAAGGGTATCGCTGTCTGATTCCTCCTCAATGACGACCTCGGTCACGGTATTTGAAGCACCTGATTGTAAATTGTCCATAGAAAACACTTCGACGATCTTAAACTCAGTATCCTGTGCAGGATACACCTCACTGTGGTCTACCATCACCTCCAATTCTGAGGAAAAAACAAAGTCGACAGAAAGAAAACTGTTTTATAGATATATAACGTCACTGTAATGCATACAAATGTGAACATTAAAAAGAAAAGGTACCAATCAAACACCACTTTCTTGTCAAACTTCCTGGACTATTGTTAGGATAACATTACATTGGAAGCAACTAGGACGCAGGCCGTCTGCATATGCCATACTATGTACGGCGTTTCCGTTTTGTCTCGAATTAACGCATAACATGGGCGTTTAGCGGCATGCTGCCTGTTTTCTTGTAATGTTCAGCTCTATATATCAGATAAATAGGACTGTTAAAAAAGCAGCGAGGACAGCTATCGTTAACGTTAGTCCACTTGCGAGGAATGGTGGCTAGCTGGCTAGTTAGCGAGCGAGTTTCAGTTAACTTTTTTCTTTTAAAATACTTCAAGACTTTGAGCGATCGAGTTATTGTTTTAGAGGGGTGTGTATAAATTACAAACCTTTTTCAGTTGTTACATAGTACCTGTCTGATTAGGAATGTTTCGTCAACTGTAACCGAGCATTTCACAAAGGAATGAGGAAAATGTTCAGGATGTGTTGCTAGCTAAAATGCCTGGCCACCGCCAAGACTGGGGCCATCTTGGTGCATATTAGGCTATATACAGCCACGTTTCGTTGTAGAAAAATATGGAATACACGCACGTGTAAACAAATAGCAAGATGAAGTATTGCAAAATATATTTTTAATTAATTAGTACTTACCCATTTCAGCTCTGATTTTAATATCTGAAGTTTGTCCAGTTTCGCGCTGCATACGAAGGTCTTCCTCTCGGAAAATCACTGTTGTGAATGCTGACTGATTTTCGGTTCTATCGCCACCTTGAGGCAAGGAGTGTATGAACAGAAATGTATTTGAAAGCGTAACATTTGAAAGTAAAATGCGTAATGCATCCTCCTCAAAACACTCAAGGTAATTAGAGAAGTATTAGTGCTTTAAGTATAGTCTGAGTAGTGTAGTCCTATTTTTACCTTCCTCTGCAGGTACCCAATATCACAGCCAACGTATACTGAAATTCTCTCTCTGATATCTCAGGGCCTGTGGTGAACAAGTCGTCACCCGAGTGCTATTCAGATAATAACTCTTGTATCCACTCCAAGATGAAAATGTGCTTACCATTTAATGTTATCTGGTATCAGCTCTCTGGAGTTTGTATTACCCCCACTGGCCGCGTGGTGGCAGTGCAGTAAGCAGCAATCTTTATTGGGTGGATTGAGGAGAATTTGCTTGGTTGCCCTATGGGTTGCCCACACTAGAGGGTGGTCAGAGAATGTCTAATAAGGGGAGAACTGCCACTCTCGGAAAACTTCCGGTTTCTGAACTGGTTGCAGTTCCTTCTGTGGTTCCACATGAGGGCGCTCGTCCACGAGTGCAGAATGCATGGAGGTCTATGGAGCTGTACCCCTCAAAATCCACTTTTCTCGGGATATAATTTTTTTTCAAGTAATTTGAGTATTGTATGCGAAAGGGGAGGCAAAGAAAATACACTTGGTTGAGTATTATATTTTTTAAAGTCACTTAATTGTTCTAAAAAGCCTTTCAAATGTGTCAATGACATCATTCATTAGCACAATGCTAGCGTGTTATGTGCAACAACGACCCAACCTGTAAGAAATCAAAAGGACATAAGTACTCGTTCATTCAACTTTTGACCTATAACCCATGTTGAAGTTATACAAACTACAATCAAATCTGAGATTTGTCAACGACAATCAGGTGAATGAGACAAATTTAGCCGTCTAGCTCCATTGACTCCCATTCATTCTGCACTCATGGCGATTGCCCCCAGTGGAACTCTGGTGGAACTGCATCCAAAATTCGGTACAATGGGACTTAATACAGAGTGGCGAGGCTCTCCGTAGACGGGCTCTGGGGTGGTATAGCCATTGGGTTGTTGTTATGTTGAATGTTTGCTGCCTGCAGTTAATTCACTGACCATCTGCTTAGATGCTGGATGTAGTAAGATGAGATAGACTTTTGTGAGTCGTGGAATGGAGTCATTGATTAAAGATGATGGGTTCCTGAAGGTTGTTATATTGTATTATAGTTATATATATATATATAGGGCTTTTATGCCTTTAATGCGACAGGATAGTGGAGAGTGACATGAAGTGAGTGGGAGAGAGAGTCAGGGTGGGATCCGGGAAGGACCACGGGGCAGGAATCGAACTCGGGTCGCCGGCGTACGGTGCAGGTGGCCCAGCCAGTTGTGCCACAGCTGGGGCCTGTTTTATTTATGGGTGGTGGTAGTGTAGCGTAGCCTGGCGAGCCAGACCCACATTAAAATGTAGGGTCTGGACACTCACCGTTCGCAGTGCTCAGTCCGAGGGGCGGGATAATCAGTTGTTTTTCAAATTCCCTCTGCACGCAATAGGACAGCGGCAGCGCTATGAGTCTCATGCGTTTCCCACCAGCGGAGCTAGTTGGCTAGTTCAAACGTTTGCCAACTTAATAAAAGCTTAACTCGTGTCACACTGTTCGCCAGCAGCAACATCCATCTGATTTGTTTTCAAGTAGCAGGGAATTCAAGCCAAACCGTTGCAACTCTGCCATCAATCATTATGTTAAGCCCACCTAACGACTCTATACACGATTTCATTGGCCTGAATAAGTTTCGATTTCTGGAGCTCACAAGCCAACGGAGAGTTGCTAGACTAGCCCTGCCAGCAAATTAATTTGCCGCTAGGGGCGCGTCTAGATTTCTAGGCTAAGTGTAGTGCAGTAGCCTGAAAAGTTGTGGGTTCAATTCCCAGCTTCCACCATTGTGCCCTTGAGCAAGGCCCTTAACCCCAAGTTGCTCCAGGGACAATTTGATCCCTTGCAATGTAGTTGACATATGGAAGTCACTTTGGCTAAATTAATAAATGTAAATATATATTCTCTGGGCTTTATTTGGGCTTTATTTGCACCCACAACCCTAAAGGGTTAAGTAAAAGACACTAGACCACAAGGCCTTTACGTTTAGAAAATATTGGATTGTAACTGTGTGCAGTAGGGACTCAAGCCGCTTTGTCATGTAACCTGTGACTTCAGTGGGAGTAATGAGAGTGATTCAGTGATCTGAGTATTGCAGTAACTTTGTGTTGGTGACCGTTTTGAATTGAGTCAGCTGCACTCCACACGTGCATCTTCCCCTTCCATCGTGCCCCTCTTCCACCACCTTACCCAGCTCTTCAGAGAGCACCTCCTCTCCTAGCCCTACCAATAACTGGACATGCTAGTCCTTCTAGAAATGTCACTCAATTCAATGCGAGTAGTACGTATTGCTGCACTAACATGTCTAACTTGTCGTACTCTATACCTTGATTGCTCCCTTTTTGTAAGCCACTTTGGATAAAAGCTGTTGGGCTTTTCTGCAATCCCCAATGGCCTCGCAGTGTCCGTGCAACAGCCTCTGAGTGGTGCATGGACGTACGTTTCCTTGACTGCCCACACCTGAGACCCACCTGTGTGTGGAAAAAGCCATGCAGAGGGCTGTACTATCAAGCAAGGTAACTGGCTCACCCAGGTAACTTTGGGAATTAACCGCTGATCTCTAAAAGAACACTGCACTAAACAGTTATTGTTTCTAAAGGGCAGTCGTGGCCTACCGGTTAGTGCTTCGGACTTGTAACCAGAGGGTTGCCGGTTCGAACCCCGACCAGTAGGCACGACTGGAGTGCCCTTGAGCAAGGCACCTAACCCCTCACTGCTCCCTGAGCGCCGCTGTTGTTGCAGACAGCTCACTGTGCCGGGATGTGTGTGCTGAGTGTTTTTCACTAATTCACGGATTGGGATAAATGCAATTGATAAATTTCCCTCACGGGATCTAAAGAGTATATATACTTATGTACTTATACGTGTTGTTTGGAGATCAGCGATTACTCCTGAAGTTACCTGGGTAAGACAGTCACCTTGCTTTGTTGTACACCCCTCAGTTTTCCTTCAGGATTGTATTCGCACTATAGCTTGCACTTTACTTTCAGTATTTCTCCCCAGAATTTTAAACTAAATATTTATTTATTGCAATAAAATAGTTTTGGTCAATTCTTGGTCTACACGTTGTTGCGGCCCCCAAGCCGAGTTGTAAAATGTGTAATATGGCCTTTAAATCAGTTCATCTCACACCCTGGAACCCTGGACACTCATGATTCATGTTAGGACCATGTCCAGATCAAATGTTTTTTATGAAGAAGTTGAACCTTTCTACTCTTTACTCCTAAATGGTTTTGATTCCTGCCTAACCGGTCTTTTGAAGAACCCAATACTGCAAGTTGTGAAAACAGATATCTGCAGGACTGTAGCCATTAACAGAATGTTTGACAAAGATTAAAAACAATCAAAATAAATACCGGTAAGCAATCTTTAACCGTTAATGAAGTTCCTAAGTTCTTTAGTGGTGCTCAGAATGGTCCCTTGAGCAGTTAACTTATGCCCAGTGTCCTGGCTGCTGGGTTTTCTCTTGTCACCACACACATACACTACATACAGTACACACACACACACCAATTCAATAAACATAAAACACCACTAGAATGTCTGAACTAGAGAATCTTTATTAAATAACCAGGTGTGAATTTTCAAAGTCGGTTGCACTACTCAGAACCAAAAGAGAAGACAAGCCATCCATCCATTTTGTGAGTTCGAATAACGACTGATGTATCTCCCAAAGAGCAAAGCTGCACAGACTGCCCTGCCTCCCTCTCCCTCTACTGTCCAACTCTCCATCTTTTGCAATAACAAACATACACACCTCTCCTACCACCCAAAGACAGGACAGAATTGCCTGGCAACCAGCATGAAAAAAAAGCTTCATTAACTATCTACAGAGCAGGCAGATGCCAGCTGGGAGCAGGAAGTAGCGATGAAATGATGAGCTCTTACACAAAAGGGTCAAAGGTAAAGTTTGTCTCTCAGGAGAGAACAGAGAGGGTGGGTGAATTCAATTCAGTCCATTAGCCGCTAATTCTAGTGCTAGTCTATACTGGAAGCTGTAACAGAAACAAAACAAAAAAAAAACTCTTTTTTTCCCCCTCATAAACAAAATGAAGTCCAGGACTAGGTTTAAGGCTTCACCAGAAAACCAGCCAAAAGGAAGGTTAGTGGCTAAATACTTGAATTGAGACATCTTCCCCTTTTCTTTAAGTGTGTTTCCATCAAAAAGTGCAAAATAAATAGCATTCAGTAACAAGGAACTGTAATCTCTTCTAACTGGACTCTGATTTGAGATTGCAGTCTCTCGGGTGACCAAAAACCGAACATCAACAGGTTTCATCAGAACTTTTGAACTTTCTAGAACAACTTCAGCAATCGAACAAAGCAGATACCAGAGAGGGAATGGAGAAGGATCACAAGTTCTTGCCAACAATGAAAGTTAGTCCATGAAGAGCTAAATGACTACACTGAGAACTAATGTTAAGTACACAGTTTTTTTTTTATAAACCAAGATATCTCACAGTACTAAACCAGTAGGCTTTAGACCCGACAACGCAAGGTCCCAGGGCACGGGTTAGGTGTAGTTGCTTGTTTTGGGTTGTTGTCATGGGTATTTGGGGGCGATGGGTTACTGATCGGGGTAAGGTGTTGTATGTTCTGGCTTACAGCAAGAGCTTTGGTAAAGGGGGGTAAACGGCAAACACATCCTTCACACACATACACACACCATCCTTCACACACAGACACACACACACACACAATCACACACACACCATTCTTCACACATACACACAAACAGTTGTTCACTTCATACTTCGCATTTACACCATTTTTCACATGCATTCTCACCAAAGTAACATGACGGGTGGATTATGGCAGATGGAAAACAGTCCTTTAAATATTTGACTTCTAATATGACCACAATGCAAATGCATGTTCTTTTTTTCTTTTAGATGTTGCAGGAACATCAAACTAGGACAGGACTTCCTGTGTGTGTAACTGCAGTTTGAAACAGTCTCAGCGCTGTTCACCTTCAGAGGGTCCATCATTGCTTGAGCAGGAAACAGGAAGTCATGTGGGTGAAGGTGTTTCTCCAGACTCATAGTCCCTCAGCAGAAACAGAGCCACAATGGCAGCGCATTGAGGAAACAAAGCAAAGATGGCTGCCCTCCACAGCCTCCACTATAATTCCCTGGGGTTGAGTTCTGGCTTACACAGGGTCAGTAAGCGCCAATGCTGGCGGCAGGTTCATGTGTTCATCCACATGTTTATGTGTGTGTGTGTGTTTATGTGTGTTTGTGTGTGTGTGTGTGTGTGTGTGTGTGTGTGTGTGTGTGTGTGTGTGTGTGTGTGTGTGTGTGTGTGTGTGTGTGTGTGAGAGTGCTGCGTAGTAAAGGTCAAGAACGCGGGGGGTGGGTGGGGGTGTGTGGATGGGGCAGGGGCAGAGTTGTGTGGGTAGGGTGGGGGGCAGTTCTTCTGCTCTCAGGCTGAGTTGAAGTTCCCCACGTCTTTGCCAAAGTTGTAGTAGTCCAGCTCCTGGATGGCCACCTCCGACAGCTTGGTGAGGTTGGGTGCGTCGCTGTTCTCCATGTTCTCAGGAGGAGCAAAGTCAAAGTTCTCCTCCTCATAGTCCTCCTGGGGCTCCAGCTCTGGTGGGGCGTCTGAGTAAACAAAAACAAACAAACAAACAGTAAACCCTCTACAAAAACACAAACATGCGGCCCGGCCGTAGCACGATTAGCCGGGGCACCTGCACCGTAGGCCGGCGACTCTGGTTTGATTCCCGCCTATTGGTCCTTTCCGGATCCCACCCGACTCTCTCTCCCACTCGCTTCCTGTCATTCTCCACTATCCTATCTGATTAAAGGCATAAAAAGCCTAAAAAAACTAAAAATATATACTTGGAAAAAAAAAAACACAAACATGAAGTGTAAAAATGTCACGTCACATATAACGTAAGATCTAATGTTTCAGATAAGGATATCAGACTTCAGAGCCGGTCTGGGAATAAATAAATAATAAAAAAAATCCACACACTGATAAACTCCAAGCTGAAATGCATGTCCTAGTGAAACGTGTGTCCTTAATTCGCCCTGACATTTGATAGTGTGATAATTTAGTGTCTGGGAGGTAGCTATACTGATTTTGACCTTCGCTTGTGTGAGACTGGACAACTGTCCACATGTATTTATGCTTGAATGCAGATGTGTGTGTGTGTTATGTGTTATCAGATGTGATGTGAATCTATGGAAATGTTTGTCTGTGTAAGTGCCACAGCATGCTTGGCCTGAATTGAAAGTGAGAAACCTTAATGAGGGATCCTTGCCGTTTTTGACCTTCATGTCTGAATGTGTTTGAGTGTGTGCATGTGTGTGTGCGAGCGTGCGCACCAGCATCTGCATGTGAGCTGGCTCACTACATCCATCTGGGGAGATGCCCATGCAGCCTTTGATATTCATGTCTTTGTGTGTGTATGTGTGTGTGTGTGTGTGTATGTGAGCTGGCTCTCTGTCCATCTGGAGAGATATCCATAAAGAGCATACTGTGTGTGTGTGTGTGTGTGTGTGTGTGTGTGTGTGTGTGTGTGTGTGCCTCAGTCAGAGCATGCGTGTTCTAGTGTCTACATATGTATGCAGTTGCATGGAGACTCGCTCTGTTCATCTGCAGCAAGGGCAATGCAGTCTTTGATATTAGTGTGTGTGCGTGTGAGAGAGAGATCGAGAGAGAGAGAGAGAGAAAACAAAGAGAGAGAATCAGAGTGTGTGAATGAATGTGTGTTAGGTAACTGAGGAACTGATACGGTCATGATACTTTGCCCACGATAACAATAACATCACCATGCAACATTCTGCAACTCTCAATACATTCTAAAAGATTAATCTACGACGCATCACAATATCTGTGTAAATGAAGAACAAAAAGGCAAAATGCAAGAATTTTGGATTTATTCAATGTATTTCACACCTGAATTGAAACTGTGTAAAATGCATAGTTTCCGTTTTAACGATAGTGTCCCACCCCCTAGTATGTGTGTATGTATGTTTTGTACGTTCACATGTATGTATGTATGTACCGTGAAACTTCAGATATAAGCCAAATCCCAAATAAAAATGCCAAATCTCTTTTACAAGCATGATGTGGCTACAGGCTTGGATAAAAGGCCAGTCTGTTTTTTTCAGTCTCGGGTTGTATTTAATCTCCTAAAACCTGTTTAAGCCAGTTCTAGGGTGCAGATTGTGCATGCTAAAGTTCTGATTAGATGGCATTAATAAAGACTGCAGTGTTGAAAACAGTGAAACTTTTTTTCGATATGGATTAGGCCTATCCTATGTACCTACATCGTTCATTTCATCCCATTTTGTTTCAAATTGGTGCATTAGACAAAATATTTTCTCTTGTCATGACAAGGATAGGCCAACGGTAAGCCTATACTTGTTTTGATTATGCTGGCAACAAAACCAAAAGGTTCACAAACTTTTGAATCACAAACTTTTGAATCACATACTTGCCCACACACACACACACACACACACACACACACACACACACACACACACTTGCCCAATTCTTTCTTCCGATTTGTATTATTTTGATGTGTTTCGGGCATCGAGTTCCTAGGCTCGATGGATATTAACTTGTATTATTCCGCTGCTTGGTTGAATTTCCCATTGTCCTGCGTAATTTAGAATGTGATGTTATTTGCACACCTATGAAGTAGATCCAATTTGTTGGCCGTATCACACTTGTATATTAATTCGGCAAACTCGTTAAGTTTAAATGAACTGTCACGTTGCATCCAAGCTGTAAAATACAGATGTTCAGAGCATATTAACATTGTAGCATATGACAGACGTGGATTTTAGCTAGTTGGATGACATGTAGGCTAAGTAAAAGCGATGTTTCAAAGTAGTAGCGATGTTTCAAAGCTAAGGTTTATCAGAATCCTGAGATATACCTGCGTGACAACGGGAGAGATGGAACTAACGACTGGTCTTTGGCCATAGCAACCATCCATTTAGAACTAGTAACGGCACTTTGTGCTGCAAGTTGAGAAATTTGTTGACATGTGGCGGAAAGAAGTAGTTCTACAAACAATACAGTTTAAAACGTTTTTCAGATTACAGATTAAACGTTTCCGATTACGTTTAAAACGTTTCAGATTACAGATTAAAACGTTTCCATTATAACAGGAAATGAACACGCAAGTGGCAACAGTGGAATAAGCGGGATAATGGACTTCACGCTGTTCGACTAGAGTAGACAAAGTTAATACACTTTTCTAGATGGAACTTGGTGTCGGGCCGTTTTACCACCTAGAACACGTATTAACTTTGTCTACTCGAACAGCGTGTCGTCCATTATCCCTTACTTGTTCATCACATCATTTCGCTTGGCGCAGCTCCCAATAATCTAAGAGAAAATATAGTATGTCTTACATAAACTGATTTGTTAAACACATTCTAATTATAAATAAAACGGAATTTAATGTGGTAACCTCCTACAGTCATGCTTTCCGTCTACCAGTATGCTATTTGGATCGTTATCTCTATTATCTCTAACACTCAATGAACAACATCTCAACACTACTGTAAATCAATGATTGTTGATTGAAGCCTATCTTCGGATAGCCTTGTAATATGGGTAGGCATTCAGCATGTTTGAAATAATTAATTTGATAATATTTCCCATCTTTGCAACGGAAAAGTTTTGTGTGAAAGGAATTAAAGGCCCGTCTTATACAGACGTCCGTCTCAAATACAAGCCGGTGCAGTTTGGCGATTTTGAAAAATAAATGCCCAGACTATTATTTGAAGTTTTACGGTATATATGTATGTGTGCAACAGGGATTTATTTGACAGCTGGTAGATGTTCAGATAAAAAGTTAATTTCCACCCCTAGTATGTATGTATGTATGTATGTATGTGTGTGTGTGGGTATGTGTGTGTGTGTGTGGGTTGGCTCACCGTGGCCATCTGGAGAAACGTCCATGCCATGTTTGACCTTCATGTGGCGGCTGAGGTTGCCCTTGAGGTTGAACTTGCTGGAGCAGTAAGGGCACTTGAAGGGCTTACTGCCCGCGTGCAGATGCATGTGGCCCAGCAGGTTGTACATTCGGTTGAAGGACTTCCCACACACCTGCAGAAGCACAGCCCAGTGTTACTGAGTATGTGTGACTCTGTGAGTGTGAATGAACGTGTGTGTGTGTGTGACTGTGTGAGTGTGAATGAACGTGTGTGTGTGTGTGTGTGTGTGTGATTGTGTGAGTGTGAGTGAACGTGTGCGTGACTGTGTGAGTGTGAGTGAACGTGTGCGTGTGTGTGATTGATCAGTTGGCTGGAAAAACACTTGTTGTACGTGCAAGCAAGTATGTGTGTCAGCGTAAAACTGAATTTCCATGACATACTATATAATGTAGGGTACAGTATACCAACCAAAGATTTCATAACAGTTGCGTAGGGCTAACTACAACTACTCAAGCAAGCAGTAAAGCTAATTACCAGATGTACACCAATTCTGAGTGGAAATATATTTGTGTTAATATATTTGCCAAGTACATTTTAAAACTGCTACAACAAAATTCCCTGATATTCCACGACTTTGTCCCCAAAATTATCAAATTCCCTGACTTTCCATGTCTGGAATAGACTTTCCAAAATTCATGATATACCAGAAATTCCATGACCCGTGGGAACCTGTGTGTGTGTGTGTGTGTGTGTGTGTGTGTGTGTGTGTGTGTGTGTGTAGCCTTGCCTTGCACTTGAAGGGTTTGACGGGCAGATGCACGATCATGTGGGTCTTGAGGGTCTGCTTCTGGACGAAGGACTTGAAGCAGACGTGGCACTGGAAGGGCCGGACGCTGCCGTGGATCAGCATGTGGCGCTTCAGGTTGGCTGACAGCGTAAACTCACGGGCGCACACGTCGCATTTAAAGCCCTTACGGCCCTAGAGGAAGGGAAGGAGAGGAAGATGGAGGGAGGGAGGGAGAGAGAGGGAGAGAGAGAGGGAGGGAGGGAGAGAGGGAGGGAGAGAGAGAGATAGATGAATATACAGAGATGATTCAATCAGCGAAATGTGGTTTATGTGGCTCAGGGGGTGGAGCTACGTAGGTGCTTGCACATTCAACATCTAGGATGTGGTATGCGGGGAGCAAACATACGAACAACAACATGTATCAGTACTGTACCTGCTTTCGGATTAAAGGTCCTGGCTGCTGAATGAATAAAAGTAGGCCGTAAATATACATTCATATAGAAGTGACAAAATGATTTCTAGTGGCATCATTTTACTAGAGTTTCTATCTAGGCACTGATGCTAAAGGTGACTATGACCAATGATGACAGAAGCCTCCTGTAAAGTAAAGAGATTTTACATCCCAGAAGGACCATGTAGCTCATGTCATGTATCTTTGTATTAGAGGGTCAGGGTTAGGGCACCATTTCATGGCATTAATTCACCTCCCAGGGACACAGATTGTAATGCAATATATAATAAATGTAGCTGTATTTAAGTCATTCAGAATTTAAAATGCTGTAGAGTGGTGTACAGACTCTGGGAGTAGGCTATGTGGCATAAAGGAGGTGTACAGTGTGCAGTGCTCACACACACACACACACACACACACACACACACACACACCCCCAAAGACACACAGACAGACAGACAGATCGACAGAGGTTGATGGGTAGAGGGAAGTGGGTGAAGATACAGCAATCTAAAACACACTGATGACACAGAGTATATTTGGGTGTGTCTGAGTGACAATGGCAGCTGGACCACAGAGAAGAGTACGCTTGCACACACAGATACTGTGCTTGCATGTTAAGGATCATTAAGGTCATTGTGTGTGCACAGTGAAATAGCCCCTGTATGGCACTAAATCTCATGATAAGTTTAAAATCACCTCTCTGTCTCCCTCACAGATGCACAAAATTAGTTTCCACTGAGACCAACACCATTATAGCAATGTGTGCTTTATTATGCAGTTCTCCAACTTAACCACCAGGGGGAGCAAATGCCCCTCTATCTCTCAGACAATAACCTGTGTCACACTGACTCCAATCAATTTCACTACTAACTATCCACAATATACACAAATAAACCTAATCAGGGGACACTACCCATAATGCCCAAGCCTAACAGCATCACCTAGTCTAAACGCACGCTTGGTTATCACACTGGACACTGAATGAGCAAAGCAAACCCAAACGACAGTGGGAAGGAGAGCATGACAAAAGGCCTGTGAATGTGTGATTGACATTGCTTACACCTTCACACAGTTAGAGCCTTGGGTGCTGTGTTTGTAAACAATAAAGCCTGTAGATGTTTATGACTGTGCCTTGATTTGTAACAGCATAGATATGCTGTTTGTGTGTGTGTGTGTGTGTGTGTGTGTGTTTGATGGACCACTGTTTACAGATGAGTATTTCACCTGTTGAGGTGCGTGTGAATGTCTACACAACACACAGGCTAGGCACACCCGTGTCAGGTTAGTACCCACCATAAGAAAACCCTAAAATGTGTGTTGGATATGATGAAGATGTAACTACAAAAATACTATGCAAGGAACAACGTGGATATATGGAAAATGATATAAACTAGTCATGAAACAAAATCAAACTGGTATCTTACTGAAGAATCCTAATAACCGTCAAACACTTAAAAGTAACTAACAAAAGGTGAAAATGAATGCTACTGAATCTTTATCCACAACGGATGTCCAGCGTTTCATCTGATCAGATACATAAAGTTTGGGTTTGTGTGTGTGTGTGTGTGTGTCTAGCTGACACCTCAGTGTAAGTCTTGTGTGTGAAGTGATTTGCCAACATTCATTGTTGTAAGGGGAAAGTTTGATGTTATCATTCCTGTTGGTTTATCACTAACCTACTTACACAAGGACCTGACATCACACACAGAATACAAGTCATCTATCTATATTGTGGTGATTGAACTAGAACTACTTATGGAACTATGGAACTAGAACTACTTATGGAGATACAGATACAGCAACTAATCAACAACTGACCAATCACATCTCCTTCTGCAATTGCATATGCAATTTCAGATTTATTAATCAGCCTCCATCTTTGCCAGATGCAACATTTTTAGTGTAGCTCCTTGCACACTCTAATATGCCTCAATTACATTCCCAAACAAATTGTTTGCATACACACACTTGGATTTTTAAATAATATTGTTTTTTCCCTGCATTATCTGTGCTCTCTGTACTTTGTCAGTCTATCGTATCTACACTGTCTGTCTACTGTATGATCAACCGTACATATTGTACTCATAATCTGTACAGTATATTATCCTAGACTTAGAGCCACCAATGTTCGCAGTCAAATTCCTTTTGTGTCCATATATTTGGTCAACAAAGCTGATTCTGATTGACAGCTGAAATACTAGCATGAGACGGTCCTGAGGTGACCTTGACAATGAGTGAATGTCATTAAAAGTGGGTCACAATTCCAAATTTGAAAATCAAGAGCATGGTCTATAAAACAATAACATTTCTTTACCTTGAAGACCAAGCAAGTACTATTACAGTGAGTGCCTGCAGCACTGGGCTGTGAAGTTACTTAAACATCTGATCATGCCCCGTCTGAGGTCTGAAGTAAATGTATAAATGACTATGTGGGCAGGACAAATAGGTTTTGAGTTGGGAAGCTAATTTAAGGTCCAAAGCTTCACAAAAATATTTTTTTTTGACAGGTGATTCTTCATTCTGCCGTAGTAGTAATACCCCAGACCATATCTAGGCCTAGCACAGAGGAAACACAAATGTGAATATTTAAACAGATTTTCTCTTCTTGCCAACCAGTCTGTCTCCATCTCACTAGGCACTCATTAGATAACTAGAGGGGCACTTGGAGAGTGCAGACCTCTGCCAAAGCCAAGTGGCGTAGTAAGTACATTCGTCAAGCCGTGCTGTGAGTCAGGAACACTCCAAAATTTAATTTGTTTAGTCCTTGGCCCATGCTACAGCTGCATCATGTTTCAGAAAAAACACACTGAACACGTAAGCTCCTTGGGAGAGGTGATTAAATGTGTGGACAGGTAGCTGGGTGGACCTAACAAACCGACAGTAAAGAGACCTAAGGAGATGGTCTGGGTAAGTCTCTAGTGTTAATAGGGCTGATTGTGGTGGTGTTGGTAATCAGGCCACAGATACTGAGAATGAATTTGTTTTTCTGTGTCTACATTCTGCATTGGTTTGTTGAAGTCTAGAACAAGAGGATAACCCCTGCTCGAGTGTAAATGTATGCACCTGTACAATGTGTGCTTGTGTGAGTCTATATGCAATCTGTGTGTGAGTGTGTGTGTGTGTGTGTGTGTGTGTGTGTGTGTGTGTGTGTGTGTGGACTAGTCAGCCTCTTCACCTTAACCCTGGGCATATTGGGCATGTTCCCCTTGTGTGTAAATGCATGCCCCTGTATGATGTGTGTTGGTGTGAGTGTGTATACAATCTGTGTGTGTGTGTGTGTGTGTGTGTGGACTAGTCAGCCTCTTCACCTTAACCCTGGGCATATTGGGCATGTTCCCCTTGTGTGTAAATGCATTCCACTGTATGATGTGTGTTGGTGTGAGTCTGTATGCAATCTGTGTGTGTGTGGACTAGTGAGCCCCCTCACCTTGACCCTGGGCGTGCTGGGCGTGCTCCCCTTGTGTGTGAAGGCATGCTGGCGCAGCAGGTAGAGCTGCTGGAACTGCAGGCCGCACTGCGAGCAGGCGTAGGAGCGGCCCGGCTGGTGCTTGAGCATGTGGCTCTGCAGCTGGCTGCGGTAGGGGAACGACTTGTGGCACTGGCCGCACTGGAAGGCGTGCGGCCCCTGGTGGCTGGCCTGGTGGCGCTTCAGGTGGGCGTAGGTGGGGAACTCCATGCCGCACTGCGAGCACACGTGGCAGCGTCCACGCTCGTGCTTGGCCTCGTGCGCGCGCAGCTCGCTGGGGTAGGCGAAGCCGCGGCGGCAGAAGCGGCAGCTGTACGGCTTGACGTCGCTGTGCTGGAGCATGTGGCGCTTCAGGTGGCTGGTCTGCGTGAAGGCCTTCTTGCAGACGGTGCACTTGTGCGGCCGCGTGCCCTGGTGCGTGAGCAGGTGCGTCTGCAGGTGGCTGGGCTGCTTGAAGAGCTTGCCGCAGTGCGGGCAGGCGTGCGGCTTGATGCCGTTGTGGCCCAGGATGTGCGTCACCAGGTTGTACTTGGAGGTGTACGACTTGTCGCACATGCGGCACTTCCAGCGGCGCAGGCCCTCGCCCACGTCCACGCAGTACGACTCGTTGATCTGGATGTTGATGTCCAGGCGGTCGATGCGCCGGCCCGAGTGATGGTGGTGGTGATGGTGGTGGTGGTGATGGTGGGCGGCCGTTCCGCTACTCCCTCCTCCCGATCCACCGCCGCCTCCTCCTCCTCCTCCACCCTCGCCCGGGTCGTTCCAGAACATTCCTTGACTGTTCTCCTCAAACTCTCCGCCGGGGCCGCCCATCTCGCTGGACTCGTAGCCCACCTCGCCGTGCTGGAAGTAGCCGCTTATTTCCTCGTCTCCTCCTGCGCCGCCGCCGCGGTTCCTCCCGTTCTCCTCTCCTCCTCGGTCGTCGCTGTTGTCCCCGGCGCTTCCCCCGGCTCCCGCCGCTCCTCCCACGCCTCTCTTCCCCGGCGGCGGTCCGTGCCGGTCACGGGAAGACGTGTGTGGCTGGGGGTGAGGGTGTGGGTGCGGCGGCGCGTGCGGGTGCGGGTGATGCCCGTGCGGGTGAGCGTGAGGGTGCGGGTCGCCCTGCGGCGTGGGGGTGTGGGAGCTCTTGGCCTCGCGCAGGCAGTCGGGGCACCCGGCGTGCGGTGGGGGAGGCGGTGGCGGGTCTTTGTGTGCCAGCCGGTACCCTCCGGCCGGGTCGCCCATGGGCATGCCGCTCATCATGTGCCCGCAAGAAGGCAGCCCAGATCCTGCAGATGACCCTTCACCTTTGACCCCTGCCCCTGATACAGAGGGGTCGGGATGGCCCGTCGGGGGCTTGGGGCCATCGTGGGGGGGTCCGTGCCACCTGCGGTCTCCGCAGTCGGGGTGGGGGGGCATGTGTCCGTCCTCAACGAGACCATTCTGGCCCAAGTAGTCTCCGTTGGCCCCGATGAGCTGGTCAGGCGTACTCGTAGTCCATCCTCTCGGAGGGGGAGCGGGGGACTCTTTGGGGTCGCCCGTGTAAAAGCCGTTGGGGGCGATGGTGGCTCCGAAAACCTCGTTCTGTGAGATGAGGCCCAGCACGGCTGCCTGTGCCAGCGACAGCACCACCACTGGCTCCGTCTGAGTGCCCACCTCCGCGCGCCCACGCATGACCTCAGACGGGCATTGGACTGCCCGCTGTGTCTTCTCCTCCTGCAGGGGAGGGAAAAACACACGTTAGAGACACACACACAAACACAAACGCCTCAGGTTGGTAAGAGATGCACACACACACACTCAGAAAATTACACAAGAGAAACTCAGATACACGTGGCCTCAAGACAGTAAGAGAGACAGATGGAGTGAGAGAGAGAGAAACAGTAAAAGAGACAGAGTGGGTGTATGAAAGAAAAGACGTAAGTCTGGGAAGAGATAGATAACCTTTTCACGGCAAAAGGATTAACAGGTAATTACAACTTCCATATTTCCAATAGTGGTGTGAACCGTTTTAGGCAACCTTTACACCAAACTACTGACTGGCAATCATGGCACCACTCCAGGAAAGTGCATTGGTTAATGTTTCATTATCACCTAGGTGTCAAAAAAGGTTAGGAAGGAGTGAGGAAGTATGTGTGTTTGTGCATGTATGCATTATCCATATGAAGAATGTGTGTTTGTGCATGTATGCATTATCCATACGAAGAGTGTGTGTTTGTGCATGTATGCATTATCCATATGAAAGGGAGAGAGGGGAGGGTGGTCAATTCTGAGTTCACAGGGCATGTAGGAGATTTGATCAGCTACTCTGGTAGTGACAGAAGTGAGAAGTCACTGGTATCTGCGTTTGGACAAAGGCACGTTGTGTGTGTGTGTGTGTGTGTGTGTGTGTGTCTGTGTGTATGTCTGTGTGTGTCTGTGTGTGTTTGAGAAGCGGGTAGGATTTCTGGAGCTAAATATCTCCAGTCAGCGATTGCTGGACTTGATGAAATTCAGCCTACCAAGCATTTTGGAGTCAATATCTGATGTTCACACACACACACACACACACACACACACACACACACACACACACACACATATACATACACATACTTAAGAATCAGACTAACTATATTCCATAAGGACACACCATCATCCAAGCACTGACCTAAATCATCAAAATCAATGACACAGCTTGGGAGCTGAAAGGAATCAGCTGTATCAACAGAATTAATGATGCTAATTACTAGAAAAGCTCACAGCAACAGATTTCCATTCCAATGAAGGTATGGTGTCATATCTAGACAGGTTTCACACTTCCACTGGGGAAGGGTTAGGATTAAGGACATACACAGACAAGGACAGATTATTATATGCCCCTAGATAGAGGCTAGAGGGTTCTACTACTTAAACTACACAGCAATTAGCATAACAATTAAGATTAATTAAACACATATATGCTTGAGCAATGGCAGAAATTAACCAAAACATTTGGACAGCTGCCATGCCCACGTCCCTAATTGTAGAGTTAAGGAGTGTGAATGTGCCAACCACTGGCTTCTTGGCACAGCTTACTGCAGCTATACCTATGGCCACAACACCTATGATGGTAAAGAGTACTATAGTAGAGCTCAGTATTCCCTTTGTTGAGAAAAAAGTTTAGCGTTCGGTTTGGTTTAGTTTGACGAGTTTGGTGACAAGAGAGACCAGTGCCAAAAAAGACTAGACCTATGGCTTCAAGAGGAAGATTTTTTTAGTATATTTTTTGGCATTTTTTATGCCTTTAATGACAGGACAGTGAAGAGAGAGTCGGGGTGGGATCCGGGAAGGACCACGGGGCGGGAATCCAACCCGGGTCGCCGGCATACGGTGCAGGTGCCCCAGCCAGTCGCGCCACGGCCGGGGCCTTCAAGAGGAAGATTAGTGAGAAAAGTCGTCCATGGTGAAAAGCAGTCATATTGCCACCAGAAACATAAGCAAGACACTGCTGACCCTTGGAAATCAAGCTTGAGGTTGATGCGCCTCTCAAGCAGCCAATGGAAATCAAGCTTGAGGTTGATGTGCCTCTCAAGCAGCCAATGGAAATCAAGCTTGAGGTTGATGCTTCTCTCAAGCAGCCAATGGAAATTATGCTGCATGCTGATGTTCCTCTCAAGCAACCAGTAGAAACCAAGCTGAAGACTGAGGCTCCTCACAAACCACCAATGAAAATCAAGTCTGAGGTTGATGTTCCTCTCAAGCAGCCAGTAGAAACCAAGCTGAAGACTGATGCTCCTTTCAAACATCCAATGGAAACTGAGCATAGGCTAATATTCCTCTCATGTAGCCAACTAAAACTACCCTGGAAATCCAGAGTTCTCGCGAGAGTACAATGGAATTGTCTCTGTGAGACACTCTGGCAATGAGCAACGATGATGCACGTTACTTTTTCCCCTTGCATTCCGGGGAACCAGCTAAACTGATGAAGACAGCGCTGCAACGTTGGACACACATTGGTCATAGTGTTATCCGATTGTGTCGAAGTCCGAAATCATTCAGAGTAAACATGGTCTAGTGTTGCGTGCAGTGAGATTTTTAAATGCATGCTTGTTGCCGCCCCTTGAGTTGGGCCATTACATTGTTCGTGGCCAGACCCTTAATCTTTCTAGATTACCAGGGTCTGGGTTTTCCAGGCTAAACTAAAACCAAAAGAGATGCTAATAATCCTTGAAAGTGGCCAATGTGGATCAAGGACGAAGATAATGTTCTCGGACTCGTGATGACCCAAGTTGCTCCAGGAGTTGCCTCTAGCAACAGTGTTGGTATAGATAACTATGCTGAAGCAGGGAGAGACTAAAGCAAAAAAACTCATCTGTTTTACTACGCTCAATCAAAGCCAGAGGGCATTTATCAAGTTAGCAGATCTGCCCATGGCCTAATGTGGTCTCTCCAGGCCCATATACAGCTACACAGATATACAGACAAGCAAACATACACACACACAGCATCCATGACACAAAACCAACCACACTCAACATTTGGCCCATTAGCCTATATTATACACACTAATTGCATGGCAAACAACATCACATACACCACAACTTTCTCACACCTTCATTGCGTAACTCTATACCTGTGATGGAGATGGATCCACACATTATGCAAAATGCACACAGCATGCAGCCTATGAAACTGTCCTCTCTCAACCAAACATACCCCTCCTCCTCAAACACATACACAGCCAGTTGGTTCTGCTTTCATTTGTAGAACCAAGCAGTCACATGGGATAGTAGATTGGGAAATCCCCCTTTGACACAAATACACACACTCACATAATAGCACACACACACACACACACACCTGCCTGATGAAACACCCAATGTTTTTGCCTCACACCCTTGACAGCAGGTGTGTCAACCTCCACACATTCTAGTGGCTTTACATGTGGATTGGCCTACATGACACCCTGTACACAATTGTCCCCTCTTTTTCCTTCCACCCTCTGCAGCCTCTTTCTCTCTCCATCTCTCTCTCTCTCTCCCCCCTTCTTGCTCTCTCTCCTTCTTGCTCTCCCCCTCCCACTCTTCCCTCTGTCCTTCTCTGTAGATCTTCTCATCCAGTCTTTCTTTGCCCATCTCTATGTATGTGTTCCTGTTTTCACTTCTGTCACTGCTGAGTGACAGCAGGCTGAAACAAATACACACACATTAGAAAGACAGAGAGAGAGAGAGAGAGAGAGAGAGAGAGAGAGAGAGAGAGAGAGAGAGAGAGAAGAGAGAACTGACACACAGACAGACAGAGAGCGAGAAAGGGAGTGAGGGCGAGAAAGGGAAAAAAACAGAGAAAGAGAGAAAGAAAGAGAGAGAGAGAGAAAGAGAGAAAGAAAGAGAGAGAGAGAGAAAGAGAGAAAGAAAGAGAGAGAGAGAGAGAGAGAGAGAGAGAGAAAGAGAGAGACGGGGGAGGGAGGGAGAGGAGTGAACGAAAGAAAAGAAAGAGAAACAGGGAAGGGAGGGGTGACAGAATGAGTGAGAGAGTGTGCAAGGGAAACAGGGGAAGAGTGAGAGAGGGAGAGAACAGGAAGGAGAAAAAAGAAAAGAAAAAGAAAGAACTAGGGTGAGCTAAAAGAGAGAGAGAGAGAGAGAGAGGAGAGAGAGGGGGGGGAGAGAGCAAGAGGCAGAGCAAGCAGAGAGACAGAAACGACAGTTGAGGCAGAGAGAGAAAGAAAGAACAGAAGAGGGAGGGGGACAGAGAGAGAGAGAGAAAGAGAGAGAGAGAAGCAAAGAACAAGGACTAGGAGGAGGGGAGGGAGGGAGAGAGAGAGGGAGGGAGAGCAAGGGAGGCAGAGAGAGAGGAAAAAAGGGAGAGAAAAAAGGGAGCAAGAGAAAGAGGGAGGGAGGGGCAAAGAAGGAAAGAGCAAGAGAGAGGTAGAGAGAGGGGGAGAGAGAGCAACAGAGAAAGAAAAAAACAAAATTAATGGTAGACAAAATGAAGGATTAAATGTAAGAGTGAAAGAGACAGAGCAGGACAGAGAGTGAGAGAGAAAGAAAAATGGGGGGAGGAAAAGAGAGAGGACAGATGGAAGGAGAGAGAGGAGAAAGAGAAATGGGGGGAGGAAAAGAGGGACAGGAAAGAGGGAGGGAGAAAGGGAGGGAGAGAAGGAAAGAGGAGGAGAGAGAGGGAAGAGACAAGGTTGGAGGAAAAGACAGCAGAGAACAGGAAGAGAGAGAGAACAGTGGAGGGAGGGGAAGATAGATAAGAATTCAGAGCTGTTCTAAACTGATCACCACACACACACACACACACACACACACACACACACACATTTCATCACAGACACACACACCACAACACAAACACACATACACACACAGCTTAAGCAGATGAGTGTGTGAGCACTGTAAGTAAGTATTAGTGTGTGTGTGTGTGTGTGTGTGTGTGTGTGAGAGAAGTAATGAATGATTGTGTGACCATAAATAATCTCTGGATAACTGTGGTTGTCAGTAACACTGTATGCAGGTAGTCATGTGCGAGTTGGGTAGTGTAACATGCTCTATGTATTGATGTGCTCCTATGTTTGTGTGTATGTATGTGTGTGTGCATATATCTGTGTGTGTGTGTGTGTGTGTGTGTGTGTACGCCCTAATCTGAAGAACTCACCGCACTCCTCCTGCTATGAGGCTTCAGGTGCTTGAGGCTCCGCATCCTGCCAGTGCTACTGAGCTCCTGCCTGCTGTTGCACCTCCCTTATATACCCTCCCCTGGGGGGCGGGGCCTTAGGCTCCACCCACTCACCCAAGACCAAGCTGTACTTACTTTGTCTTCTCCAAAACACAAATACAGTGTGTGTGTGTTTATGTGTGTGTATGTTTATGTGTGTGTATGTGTGTGCCTATGCACACTTGTATGTGTGCGTGTGTGTGTGTATGCCGCGTGGATGTGTGTCTCCTTTATGCTCTCTCTCCCTATCCTCTCTCCCTCTCTTCTTTCTCTCTGTCTGCTGCACTCTTTGCTTTATCTCTCTCTCTCCCCCCTCTCCCTCCCTCTCCTCCCTCCCTCCCTCTCTCACTGCACTTGCCCTCCCCCCTTTCTTTCTGCACTCACTCATCCTCTCTCTCTCTCTCTCCCTCTCTCTGCAATCGCTCTCCCTCACCCTCCCTCTCTGCACTTGCTCACTCAACCACCCTCCCTCTCCCTCCCTCCCTCTCTCTCTCTCTCTCTGCAATCACCCTCTTTCTCTCTCGCCTGTGCTTGCTCTAGCCGTCTCTCCCCCTCCCTCTCCCTTTCTCACTCAATCCTTTCATTCTGTCTTCTCTCTCTCCCTCTCTCACACACACACACATACACACACACACACACACGCACACACAAAGACACACACACTGACACACACAGGCACACAAACAAACACACACACACACACACACATCAGTTATGTTTTCATCTGCCTTTATCTCGGAGTTCAGATTTGAACAGACATACAGACGTGATGAGGATGAAAGAGAGTGGAAGAGAGAAAAAGAGAAAGAGGAGAGGAGAGAGAGAGAGAGAGGGAGAAAGAGGGAAAAAGAGAGAGAAAAAGAGAGATGGAGAGAGATGCAGACAGAAAGATTGCAAGAGAGGGAGGGGGATGGTTGGGGGAAGGGAGGTATAGAGAAAGACAGAGGATGACAGGACACTGGGGAGAGGGGGAGAGAGAGAGAGAGGGAGGAAGAGAGGAAGAGAGGAAAAGAGAGAGAAAAAGGAAGGAAAAGAGAGGGAGAGAAAGAGGGAGAGCGAGAAGGTGACTGATATGGGGGAAACAAATGAAAGAAGGAGTGATGGAAGAGAGAACGAAGGATGAATACAGAAGAAAGTGGAGGTAAAAAACAAATGCATGGAAGGGGCTGTAAGGATGCAGTACATGAAAATCAAAAAGGGATGGGGCGATGTGGAAAGATAGATGAAGGACAGGTGAAATGAAAAAGAAGAAGAATGTGAGTCCAAGAATATGCTTGTTTTCTCTCTCTCTCTCTCTCTCTCTCACACACGGACACACAATTATTACAATAGCATGGCTTATCACTGGACTGCTCTGCACCAAAGTAAAGGCAGGGTGGAAGATTCACATTCATCTTTTTAACACACACACACACACACACACACACACACACACACACACACACACACACATACACAATTTTATGTAACATAAATGTTGGTGCTCCCTATAAAATAACTAATTGTTTGGCCTAAGAAGTTGCATTTGAAGGTCAAACAATGCCATAAATACTGGTGGTCAACCCAACAGAGGACCGATCAGCTGGAGGGTGAACTCAGAAATTCCAAACATTCCTTTGTAAGTTCTTTGTCAGCATCGGCTATGTAATGATTAGATAGGTCTGCTTTGCAGTAGTCCATGAAGACTCCGTGATGGAGTGCCCACTCACCGGTCCAGAGCAATAACAGCCTCTTTCTGATTGGTTGGTTAGATCCGAAGCAACACCAGACTCATTGGCTGGTTAGGTAAAGAGCAACCACATTCCATATTTCATCGGCCCTTTTTGGGTCCAAAGCAACAGCAGTCTTTTTCTCATTGGTTCAGAAGGTCTAAAGTATCAACTTCTGATTGGTTGGTTAGGTCCAGCAGAACAACAGCCTGTCTCATGGTTGGTTAGATCCAGAGCAACAGCAGCCTCGACCTTACTGGTCATCCTCCTCCACCTCTAACTCCAGAGGTGCAACTCAAGTTGCTACAGCAGCTAACGCAGCCAGCAGCTAACGCAGCCAGGCAGCTACAGCGCTACACTCTGGGGGCATGTCAGTGAGCTCCCATGTACATGCCCCCAGAGTGTAGCACTGTAGCTGCTTGGCTGCGTTAGCTGCTGGTTGTAGCAACTCGAGCTAAGTAAAACAGATTGTTTACGCTTTTATTTTTCGTACCGACAGTACTCGGTGATCTCGAGAAACTCGAGATCTACATGAAAACTAACCAACTCTAAACCAACGCTAGGCAATCTAGCCTTTATAGCATTAGTGGAGTCATCGGCAACCCTCGAAGAATGCTAGATCACTACTGTTGGCTATTAGGAAATTTAAAGAAGATCATAACAGTACCAGGTGGATTTAGATACCAGAGCTAGTGAAGCGAGCAACATTACTCTGCTATGCATTCCCTGATTCAGTTCTCAATATAGGAGGAAGCAGTGTGATTTGACTGACTGTTGAGTATAAACATCAACAACCTTTTGCAAAGCCGATTTGCGGCCTACATCTTTACACTTGTGCCGCAGCACCACGGCAACAACAAGCTCAGCATTTCTGGATAGAAATACCAAACCATAGCAAATATGTGTTAGACAGGTTTTGTGGGTTCTAATGGCTGCAAGCTGAGCTTTAGAACAAGTTTCTGCTTTATATATGAACTCCTATCTATACAAACCCCCATGATTCGCATAGGTGGGGTATCTATGATACATTCAAACCAGGTCCTTGAGTTGTGGACTTTTCAGGGTTATTTGTCTACTTGGATTGGAAAGGGCTTGGTTGGATTTATGCATTTTCAACAAGAGATTTAACATTTGTTCACCAATTATGTCACTGAACAAAAAGTAAAGTAAAGTAAAGATGATGTTTATCTTGCTGAAAAGCTAATTTAAGTAGTTCCACAAACATGGACGGAAACATTTTATAAAGGAAGGCTTTTGACAAAGCATTTTCTGTATGGCCAATGACGTTTGAACATTATTCCTACTAGCTCCTTTTTCTTCGCCTAGTTAAAGACAAAGTATTCATATCAATTTTGGGAAGGAATTACAGATGAAGATGGACAATTGAATAGATCTTACCATGTCCCTTTGTTTGGAAAATGAATAGTTGGAGAGAACGTGTTAATATGATAATGTTATTTTTAGTTTTGCGTCTTTCTGGCTAGTTAACGTAATTAAGAAACACCAATGGGACATGAAACACATCAGTGTGTGCACTAGCACAAACAATCAACTGCTATTTGGCAAAGTAGTCAGTCGTGACAGGGCAGTACTTCTGTGATGACAAGTGTGGAGCTGCTTTTGATTTAGTTTTTAGTTTTCCACCACTGTATTTGTAAACAACAGCTTGTGCTCATCTCAACAAATAAAACAGCATGTAAGTATACAGCAGAAAAATGTGTTCATCTTTGAGCATCATCTTGAGTGCTCAGTGTCTGGCTGGAAGCTGAGGTGCATCTTCTCTCATGACGCATGAAAAGCACAAATTAATCCCACCCCTCCCTCACCTTTTCAGAGGTGGCCAGCTATTTGGGCTTCCTCCAAATGCAGATAAGTGAATTATTTGGCTATTCACATCAAACTGCCTCATAAGGACTGGTCAGTTGATGTTTCTTCCAATGGAAGAACTGACCGCACAAGAACTCGGTTACAGTTCTCTTTTAGCAAAAACAGCACATCACACTGTCAACATTCAATATGCAGTAGCAATCACAACTAGGCCTTACACACATGCACTTTCCATTTATGTGTGTATGTTGTGTGTGAGTCTCTGTGTGTAAAAGCATGTTTGTTTATGTATCTGATCCCTGAAGGCAAAGAACAACACAAGCTCCGGCGCACACACTCACACTCCACCAGTACATTTGATCCTGTTTGCCTCTACTAAGAACAATGGGAGGGGGAAAAAACACTCAGACTGACATTACTACCTCCCTCTTCTTCATGGCGTACCTGCAGGAAATTCAGCTCACCAAAACCTATAGAATCACCCAAAACAACACACAGTTAAAGGATCCCTGTGTAAAATCCACTGCTAGAACACCTTCATCCAGAGCCACAAAGTAAAGAGGTGCTGAGAGCAGGCCGCTGTTTGGGATGATCTGAGACAATGCCAGGCATTTTCCTGAAGGACCATTTGAGATGAAAACTCCTGGCTTGTGAACAGGGAGATGATGAACTAGTAAACCATTAATGTTTATGGTGGTTATGGTTAACCTCTACAAATACATTTGAGCAGGTTCCTGGAGTTGTGAAAGTAATAGGCTTCTTCTTTGTAAGGAGTATTTCTTGTCTTGTGGACTCAAGACTTTGGCTGGTGGTTAAGTTTCGGCAAAAAAATAAATAAAAAAGCCAGCACAAATCCCTCTTAAATGGATCTACAATTGCAATGTTGCTCCAGCAGGCTTTCTCTATTCCTAACACACACACATTGCCTGTCCCAACATGTAGAGTGGAAAATTATTATTTAAAAACAAAGATGAAGACTATTTTCTTGGACAAGTCTTGATCTATTCTGAGTTTTTGTGGTTTTCTGTTTGATTCAAAGTTCAAATTAAGCCTAGTCTTGATCTGCTCACCTTCTTACTTGTACTCTAGAAGTGATGATTCCAAATATGGACGAAGTGTACAGTTATAGCTTCATCCCAGGCCAGGCCTATTAAAGAGTTGGCTGCTGGGTGAATCAACTCAACCTCTCAGCATCGCTTCCCCACCTGGGGTTCCATCTGGGTGTTCTGTCCACACTAAGACAGGACTGGACCCCTCTACGAGACTCTATTGTAGCCATGCAGTGCAGAGAGGATAGGGTGACCTGCTACCCTGAGAATCGTCACACCCACACCTCTCCTGAGGTAATAATGTTTTTGTATGCCAACATGATGGCAAATTATACCCATTTGTGTGTAAACAAAAGTTTTAAGTTACAATTCTATCAGAACTTTGGTTTGTAGATAAAAGGCTACTGGCATAAGGGGTTGTGTATGGGGGGCAAAATGGCTGAAAGTGAGGGATTCAGAGAGAGGAGAGAAAATGGAGGGATGAGGGAGGAGAAGAGAAGCCTCTACCAGTGAGAGAGGAGAGAGAGGGAGGGAGGGAGAGAGAGAGAGCAAATAGTGAGAGAGGGAGAGGGGGAGGAGATTAAGAGAACAGTGGAGGGAGGGGAATGGAGCGAGATGGCGACAGAGAGGAAGAGAGAGAGAAAGAGAGAGAGAGAGAGAGAGAGAGGGAAAAAGAAAGAGAGGCTGAAAAATGAGAGAGAACAAGACATAGGGAGAGAGAAGGCAGAGGAGAAACAGAGGCAGAGAGTAACAATAGGGAGAGCAAAAGGAGGACAAACAACCTAAACAATTGAAAAGAGAAAAAGAAGGGAGTAATTGCAAGAACAAGCAAAAAAGAGAAAAAAAGAGAATTAAGAGATGGTAACTAAAGAGGTAAACGTAAACTGTTAGAAATCCAAAGAAGGTAAACTGAGGAAAAAAGAATAGGGTCTGAGGAAGAGAGAAAATGGAGAGAGAAAATGGAGGGAGGAAGAGAGAGATAGAAAATGGAGGGAGGAAGAGAGAGAGAAAATGGAGGGAGAGACTAGGAGAGAGAGAAAATGGAGGGAGGGAGGGAGAGAGAACAGAAAATGGAGGGAGAGAGAGGGAGGGGGTGAGAGAGGGAAAAAAATGGAGAGAGCGCGAGCGAGAGCAATAGCAAGGGCAAGAGAGAGAGAGAGAAAATGGAGAGAGACAGCTGCGGGGGGAGGGAAGGGAAACTGTGAGGGGGGTAAGCTGGGGGAGGAATGAAGAGAGAGAGAGAGAGAGAGAGAGAGAGAGAGAGAGAGAGAGAGAGAGAGCTGAGCAGAGAAAGAAAGAGCACAGAGCGAGAGGGCGCTGAGCAGAGAGAAAGAAAGACCATAGAGAGAGAGAGAAAGAAAGAGCACAGAGAGAGAGAGCGAGAGAGAAAGAGAGCTGAGCAGAGAGAAAGAAAGAACAGAGAGAGAGAGAGAGAAAGAAAGAGCATAGAGAGAGAGAGAGAGAGAGCGAGAAAGAGAGCAAAGCAGAGAGGGGGGCACGGGGGAGGGGAGGGAGAAAAAAACAGAAAGCAATTTGAGGAAGGAAGAGGGAGAGAAAGAGAGAGAGAGAGAGAGAGAGAGAAGGAGAGAAAAAAAGAGTGAGAGAACCAAGGAGTGAGATGGAAACCGAGAGCGGATAGAAAAAAAGAGAAGGGAGCAGAGTGAAATTGAAAGAGGGGGAAGGGAGAAATAGAGAGAAAAAAAAAGGTTGAGAGAGAGAGGGGCCTGTAAGAGAGAGAGAGAGAGACAGACAGACAGACTAAGAGACAGACAGACAGGCACTCAGATAGAGGAGAATAATTTTCTACTGATTAAGCCCAATTCCAAACAAACTCCAACAAACTGCCTAAGAGACGCTTCATAACTATTGAAAAGAGTATCATCACACATTTGCCATTATTCAGGTTCATCACTCACCTGCTGGAATGGGCCACAAAAGATGAGCCATCACACACACACACACACACACTTGCTGATAACCTGCACCACCTCTCAATCAAATCAACACAGCCACTGCTACAGTCTGAGGCAGACATGTTCAGGGACACACAGAAGACCACGGATCCCCTAATTCACCATCAACACTGACGAGATTGCCAGTGGTCCGGGAGCCATTCTGGACATGATCAAGGCCAGGAGGGTCAGTCCATGTCTTACCCAAAGATCACTGGTTCACCACCACTCCTCATCAACAGCTCAGTCTTGAACCAACGGTTCTTCTCTGCACTCTAGACCACTGGCTCAACGCTAGCCTGTTTGTGTGTCAGTCTCACACTCTAGCAATCAGGTAATGTCATGTCAACTGTCCAAGCATTAACTGCACTGGTGAATGTCCAACTGGGGTACTAGGGCTTGCATTTATAACACCGTTTGTAGAACTCTTCAGTGTAGCACATATATTTGCCCAAGTTGAACTGCTTGGAAACTGAAACCATTTCTTGTTCTACCACTGGGTCTTCTTGAGTACCAAGGGCCCAGTTCTAAGCTGAGCCACAGGCTACAAACAGTCTCTGATCTCAGCACGGAGACAGACAGCGCCATGGAAGCCTCGCCTGGCGCTGGCAGTGTTTGCTGTTTGTTGTGGTTCCCCGAGCCAGTTGATGTCACTGAACGTGTCAAGTCTCCCAAAGAAGACTTGGCACCTCAGAAATCACAGCGATGTAGCACCCTCCTTAAGAGCGGCCCCAGCCCCAGCCCCGGCTGCAGCCATCGACGCCGGGAAAGCAGCAGGAGATTACACGCTGCTGATGCTGATGACTCACGCCGGCCTCGTGGCATCGTC
This sequence comes from Alosa alosa, assembly GCF_017589495.1. Classification (NCBI taxonomy): domain Eukaryota; kingdom Metazoa; phylum Chordata; class Actinopteri; order Clupeiformes; family Clupeidae; genus Alosa; species Alosa alosa. The sequence goes on from NC_063202.1 coordinate 14,073,087, forward strand.
TCGGCAACGTGCTGAGAGACCGCGTCCACATAGGTCCACCTGCTGGACAAGGCTGAGACTTACCATCACCATTCAGCTTATGTGGTAAGAAAAAACGGAGTCTAGGACTGGATGCCAAACACAGACCAGTTTCACCAACGGTTTATCACCAGCCACAGATTTGGAGCATTTACACTGAAGGCTGCTTTCTGATGATGGTGGCATGTCCTCCCATCAACTGTTTGCTCTGTAAGAATAACAAGCACGGAGCTTTGTGTACCTTCACAGTTGTCAATGAAATGTTGACTTATTAAAGGAAAATTCCGGTATTTAGCACTTTGAGTCCCTTTTCTGGTTTGTTTTGATAAACTAGAGTGGTGGACACCGAAATTTTGACGATTGGTCCGCCTCCGACCTTTCTGACTTCGTTTTGAATCAGCTTTGACTAGTCAGAGTGGCTGCCAGCAGGCATACTGTGGCTACTCAAACATGTCCTAAAACAACCCTTAACATTCGTTTTCAAAACTGTGCAACTCACCGAAAGTGGTTAGTGGTGTTCGCTGATGTTCCAAAACAAGTAGCGTGAGCAAATTACAGTTTCTGTCGGTTTTTTTTGCCATTTTGTAAAATCCCATTGATTTCTGTTGGAAGACTCATTGCACGTTGATATTACTGCGCCACCGTCTATGCTTCAGGTTCAAATATTGAGCGGTTCCACAATAGCAAATAAGACGGCTGGAAATCATACATTGCGCAGATATATTTGCTTTTAATAATCAACAAACACCACTACCACTCGGTGAGTTGCACAGTTTTGAAAACGAACGTTAAGGGTTGTTTTAGGACATGTTTGAGTAGCCTACAGTATGCCTATTTGCAGCCACTCTGAGAAGTCAAAGGCGATTCAAAACGAGTCAGAAAAGTCGAGACAGGACCAATCGTCAAAATTTCGGTGTCCACCACTCTAGTTCATCCAAAACAAACCAGAAAAAGGACTCCAAGTGCTAAATACCGGAATTTTCCTTTAAGGATATAAATGGGAAAATTAGTCAACATAGGAAAATTATACAAGACTCCAAAAAATAGGGTCTAATCATTTGAAAACAATACTGTCCCACTAACAACAGCATGATGCCAGCAATGACCATGCAGTGGGCCTAACACAAGTAGCCTACATGGCCACATATAACATTCCAATCTTCAGATTGATTTCTGTTCACATCCACTAGCAAGTTTCAAAGCACAAAAAACATCTCGCCTGCTCAACAACTGTTGTGAGGTAGGATTAAAAATAAATGGACGGCTTGATGGGGGAACTGGGCACTCGCTGTGTGGGTAGATGAACACACACTAGTTCTAGCACTGAGGACCCTGCATGCTTCAGATGTCCTTCAGGCTCTCGGCGCTTCTGCAGGAACTTGCCAACTTCCTGAGGAACGTCTCCCGGTTTCCCCTCCGAAACTTTCCTGCAGAACCTCTCCTCACCCCTCCACACGCACCCTGCACCAACTCAGGTCTCCATGGATACCACGCAACAATCCTGCCTCTCTCTCTCTCTCTCTCTCTCTCCCTCCCTCACTCACTCCTCCTCATGAACTCGTTTACTCTTGTTCTCCATCTCTCCCTCCCCTTTCTATCACTTCCTTCCTTCTCTTATCTTCTGCACAGTGTTCCCCCCGTGCCCCTGTCTTATAGTCTGGTATGTAACAGCAACTCATAGCAACACACTCTGGATGATGTTTATTGGAATCACACATGGCGCACTGCTGGCATGGCCTGCACTTACTGACTATGACTTAAAGGAGAATTCCGGTGTGATATTGACCTAAAGTGTATTGAAACATGATACCGAGTGTGAACGTATGTCTCATAGCCCATCTCGGCTTGTCCCTGCACTCCAAAATCTGGCTAGTTAGCCGATGCTACCAACAGCTTTTTCAACGGTGGTGCTTCGGCATCGGGCTAGCCATGCAAATAAATCACTGTTTTACACCCATTTTAGAATGCATCTCCACACTTCATTGGTAGACTTCCGAGGGGCCCTGACATTTAAAGCGAGACGGTGAGAACTTTGAAAAGCACTGGTAGTTTACTTACAAGGCGATTAATACAGACGGTATCTTCCGCGAAGTTTAAGGTTTGCAGCCATCTTGAATTTAGTCACGATAAGTCTAAGAATGAACAGGTATGATAAGGGATCAGATTCCAAAAAATAATTCAGTGGAAATGCATGGATTCCAGTTTCTTCCAGTAGCAGCAACTGGAATCCATGCATTTCCACCGAATTACTTTTTTGGAATCTGATCCCTATCATACCTGTTCATTCTTACCGCTGTTCGAATTTATCGTGACTAAATTCAAGATGGCTGCAAACGCTAAACTTCGAAGATACTGTCTGTCTCATAGACTGTATATATATACAGTCTATGGTCTGTATAAATCGTCTTGTAAGTAAACTACCAGTGCTTTTTCAAAGTTCTCAATGTCTCGCTTTAAATGTCAGGGCCCTCAGAAGTCTACCAATGAAGTGTGGAGATACATTGAGCCTCGTGAATGGGTGTAAAACAGTGATTTATTTGCATGGCTAGCCCGATGCGAAGAAAGCACCACTATTGAAAAAAGCTGTTGGTAGCATCGGGCTAACTAGCACCAGATTTTGGAGTGCAGGGGACAAGCCGAGATGGGCTATGAGACATATGTTCACACTCGGTATCATGTTTCAATACACTTTAGGTCAATATCACACTGGAATTCTCCTTTAAAACGCTGAAAATCACTTAAAATCCACATAAAATATCCTTAACTACAAGCAAGTAGGGGATTTCTCATCATTGCATCTTAACTTCCCCTTCTGTAATTTGAGGCTAACACCCGACAATGCTAGCAGATAGCAACTACCATCTTTTTTTGTTACCTGGCCTATGGGCCCGTGTTTTTTAGTGCTACAAGCACCATGAAAAGGCATCACACAGTCATGATAAGTGGGGATAGCTTGCTTCATTGACACAAAGCAAGGTGCAAATGAGCTTCAAAGGGTTAACTAATTGGTAGATGTGCTGATGAAGTCATTTATTATCAGTCAAAATGACTCAAACATACCTTAATAACCTGTTAATAACAACACAGATCTTCGTAGATGTTCTAGAATGGAGCAAGCAACAAATTTCCCACCGCATACGGAGCCACCAGAGGGGGCGGAGGTTCTTGTGTGGGAGGTTAGCTGCCCAATATGAAATCATATGGAAGTTTCAGGGAAAATGTGTTGTTTTGAAAGATGCTATTTAACTCCCACGCACGCCTGTGCATTGACACACCCAAGCATCGCGCAGACCCACCCACTTTTGCATTGGTTTCATGCTATGAAATTAGCAAACTTTTTTTTTTTTGCTAAATTATCAAATTAGCTTAGGGTTGACGCACGCCAGACCATGCGTGTTTTCCGGCCATGTTGACAATCAATGAACCATCGTGCCTCTCGTTCCCATTGTGTGTATGCTGTATGTGGAAGTATTTGGTTTTGGTTAAGCCTACGCAGTGTGTCCGCAGTGTGACCTCTGGCTTTCATGATGGGACCTCAACAAATAGGTACAGAGAGCATTAATTGAGTGTAAGTGGCCAGGTGTCAATCTATAAAAAAGTGACCGGTCAACCAGAGGGGTATTATGGTGCATTCTGTAAACAGTAGGTTGCGTCCTAGTCCTACACATTTCTTACAAAGAGGAGAGAATTCTATGGTGTTGTGGTCATCTGGTATTCTCTGTCCAAACGGCCAACATAACAACACTGACAAGACACTGACATTACTGATTAGTCAGTGGCTGAGGAGGTAGAGGTGTCGTCCAGCAACAGGAAGGCTTCCGGTTCAAGCCCAACCCTGTCGAGGTGTCCTTAAGCAAGACACTGAACCCCAAATTGCTCCTGATGTGCAGGTTGGCACCTTGCCGAGACATAGGTGTATGAGTGTGTGTGAATGGGTGAATGAGAGGCATGAACTTGTAAAGCTTGAGTGTTTGTTTAGAACAGATGGCCCAAGCACCACATATAGCTTAATCAAGAGCCATGGGGCAGCATAACATCATCCACCTTGGAGGTCCCTCTCTCACAGAACTTTATGAGAATTTCATCCCTCTTTTGAAGGCAGAAGCAAGTTAGACTAATGCCAAGCTAAATATTGGAGAAATGAGGGAAATGTAGGCCTACTAGATCATCTAATGTCTGCCTGTCTTACAGAGCATGACAATACAAGTCAAACATCTCAGATATATATTGACGAGAGACAGATAAATCATTTCAAAATTATTTAAACTGTACATCTGGTATAGTTTGCTGAAATGCATGACATCACACTTGAAATATCAGGTAGAGCGGTGTGCTTCAAGGTTGACAAGTTGATCCCTTAACTCAACAGAGAAGGTATGGGGGGATACCCTGTGTCAAGCGCACCTTCTCTCCACTGAGGTCAACCCCATAATCTTTAAAATGCCAAACAGATTCTGTGATATATCAATAACGTGACAGACTCAAGTTTTTTTTTACAAGAGTTATAGTCTGGGTAAGTTTGATTTCCATGCTAATTTGAAGCTATGATAGAAATCTGGGCAGTTTGCCTCAAGCTCAAGCAATTAGCCTACGCATTTTTCGTGTGTAACATTAATCTTGAGAGATTATAAAATGCTTTGTCAGTTGAATGAATTAAAATACGGTGTCATGAAAGTGCAGTATAGCATCAGATCAGACTAAGACATCTTTTTTTCCCAGATTGTTGTGCCAAGGATCTATATTTACTTGTAGATTTAATTCTAATGAGTGTAATGAATAAGATCAATGTGAGAAGGGAAGACGATATTTACACTTCCTAATCCAGTCTTGTATCAGTTACCACACACTGATGCAAAATACCAGTGGTAACTATAAGTAAACAAAATAGAGTAAGTCTAAATCTATTTTCAGAAACCTAGGAACCTTATTTATGTATTTATTTATAAGTATTTTATTACATAGGCTACCTGTGGGCATACCTCCTGAACCAGACTTTTTCCACTGTTCAAGCTTCTTAGGAGACAGCAGTTCCTCAAACAAACATAACAGATAGGCCTACTGCATTTGATTTATTTGATTAGGCCACTGCAGCTCAGGAACTGAACCAGTCTGCTCTGAAGTGACCTCTCATGTACTCTGGTTTGTTTAACTTCGAGCCTTAGGGCCTTCTGTTATTTGAGGTCCATGCATCCACCTTTACAACATGCAGGTGATATGACTCTATTTAGTGCTGGGAGGTATACCGGTTCACACCGTATACCGGTGTATATTTTCATTGTGATATGAATTTTTAATATACCGCCATACCGGTGTATTTGATTACACAACGTTTGGAACGCTGCGCCGCGCGACAGTGTTTCAGACGGGACTTTTTTCACATGCACGCATGGTGCCACTGTGAGGCATAGTGAGGGTAAACACAAAACACCTTAAGTTTTCCCCTGAAGTATGACCCTTAAGGCTTAATTTCTCCTTAGGTAAGGGGTTTATTTAAGGGTGTGCAACAGGATACCTTAAATTGTTTCTTTAGTTAAGGAAAAACGTTAAGGGATACTGCATTGAAAGGGATTTACCAAAGATCCTTGATTACTAGCTCCACTTTAACCCTTTCTGGATTTACCGTCACGAAAATTCTATTGAGATAGTTTAACAGCTGTAACTAGCTGGCTAGTAATGTCGTTAGTTAGCAACCCACCGAACACAGTGAAGTTTAATGTTCTTATCATTCATCTCACCTTAAGAATATTCGCTGAAATGATCCAGGTAGCAAGTAAAGCATAGACATGCACTGAGCAATACTAGCTGGCTAGTTAGAAATGATCCTGACTGTCATCAGTGCACCAAAACGAACTTTTTTTGTTAATGTTTTGCCTAGCGAACCGAACCGAAGCTCATGGCAGGCTAACAAGACATCCACATCAAGTTAACGTTAGCCTACCACTAACGTCATGTAAACCACACAATAACAATAAGGTTATTGGTTAATAAGGTTATAAGTTTCTGATAGGCCTATTTGACAGAGTAAGCATATTAGCAGAGAGGTTTTATTTTAAATTGTATAATTTTCAAAAAAGTATAATTATTGCAAGTTGCACTACTTTTTGTATTGGTTTGATACAAGATGTTTGTGAAATTTGCACAGTAAAAGTTCTGTATTTTGACTGCAATTGTTTTTGCATTCTGATTAGATTCTTCATTAGAATCATGAGTGGCTCTTTGTAAACAGCATCATTTTCTGGGGCCATGCAAAACTGCATTACCACTAGTGTGGAGTTATTCTACATCACAACAGTAAAATAGACCATCCTTAGTCAGTGTACTGCAGCAATTCCTCTCTCAACCTGTAGAAAATGCTGTGAACATCTGGTTATGCATGGGGGGAAAAAATACCGTCATACACAGTGAAACCGTAAGAATTTTGAAAAAAATTTTGGTCATACCGCCCAGCACTAACTCTATTCATTCTACCACACAGGAAGGACACTCTTCTTCCCACAGGCTTCTTAAATGTTTAAAGAGTCTTCATACATACTATACACATACGTAATTGCTTCCTTATTTGAGATTCCATGCTAGCCAAAGACTAGACTACAGCACACATTCATACATCACATGGCGATACTATACAGTCAGTTTTCAGTGGTGCTAATGTTTACAGTGCTATAGACCCTTTCAACAATAAAAACAAAAACAATGCTTGAACATTCTATTTGGGTCCCAATCTATTTCCTCTGCATTAAGATAACATATGGAATGTTAAAAAGGAAGTCTTGTGGGGCCAACTATGATGCTGATAATGGAACTCTCTTGAAAGGGTCTATAGCATCTCTATCCACTGCAGTCATGGAGGGGAACGTAGCATCCCTATTTATAACCACTGGCTCCTCCTATCTCCGATGACTGACATGTCATCTCTGTGTGACAGCTGCCTAAAGCAAACTCACTGAGGCTCGGATAGCTTCTGCACCACAGCCCATAACCATCATCTCATGGCGGACTCTAGTGAAGTGGGCAACAGCCTGCTTCATCCAACTCAATGACATCACAGGGGTGCACTGTGACAAAAACCAGACCATAGCAGTTCAGTACGTTGTGTAGCCCTGGCTGGCACCAGAGCCAAGAATGTTTTTTGATGCAATCCAGCATCTACGGGCGAAATCTGAGACAGCTGGAGTTGTTTAACGGCAGTGTCCAGAGGATGGAGAGGACTGTGATGACTGGACAACTGGACAACAGTATTCACAAAATAACAGTAAATTCAAATCAATGACTGCCACTTCAAGGCCAGCTGCTCCCCAATAGGTGACATGAGCAGTCTAGTTGTACAGATTAGCTGCAGCCTGCTGCATGTGAGAGTGCCTGAAAAGGTCGTGACCCAGAAGTCAGACCACCTTTCCCCTCAGGCCTTCCAGAGAGTACCCCGCGTGGTCTTTCTGTGGTGCAGCTCGAGAAAAATGCTGATGCCCTCTCCCCCTCAGCGCCCCCTGTGTGACCTCTCTCAACTCGCCACAACAAAACACTTCCTCTTGTTATTCTGCACAAATGACAACACAAGCCAAGCCAGGCCAGGGCGTCCACGGAATGGGTGTAACGTTTCATGAAGGCCCAGGCAAAGCTTCAAGCCCTGAGTGGTGTATGACAGTATAAATGACAGCTTATTCTGCTGCTTAATGTTGTGTTTGGTAGTCACAAAAGCCTTCTCATCTAAGGTTAGGTTTTGATTATTTTACAGTTGAGACATAGCAAACACGTGCATGTGTACAATTTTAAATATTCAGTGTAACAGGATGATACATTATACATTTTATTTAAAAATCTAGTCCCCGATAATATGCCACACTAAGTATGTCACACATAGTAACACACATAGTAACACACAGCAACGAGCAACTTGAAAGCTTTGGCATCACAAACCACTGCTATAACTAGCCACACTTGTTCGCAGACAACCACACCATCTTAACTTGAATTGAATGCATAATTTATCGATTGTAGGGCCTTGTCCTCGCCTCGGCGTTGGGCAGGTCTCGAATGAACTAGAGCCTTTGGTCGGAAAATTTTAGAAACCCTCCCCGGGTGCTTTAGGCCCACTACTGAGAATCTGCACAGACCACACAGTTAGGCAACGAACAGTGCACCGCGTTCATTCAGCATAGCATTGTAGCCAATTTTATTAGCACTGCCAATACAAATACAACTTTGAAAGGCCTGAAAAGTTTACAGCAAAACTTTGTTCCAAGCTTCCCTTAGACGAAGGTATCAGCAGACTTGGCTTTTTCTTGGGTATAAAACGCTAATTTAGCCACTGTTAGCCAGCTAGCTAGCTCACGGCGCTGTGGCGGAAAGCGGGTGACTGTGGCCTGCTGCATTCGTTTATGCGGCTCTTTCGCATTCTCTCCATCCCCCTCCCGACGCCATCTGTTTGTGGCATGAGAGAATGTACAAGTAAAAGACGACATTTTGGCTCTAGACACTGACCCAGTTTGGCGTAATTTAAGAAAATACAGGTGTAAACCGTCACAAAGATGTCACTTCAAAAGCGGAAATGTAAATATCAGCATCCAGTTCATAGTGCAAATTATTGTAGAAGCTCGTCATGAAGAATAACGCTGAGTTTCGTAGGGAAACACACGGGACATCCCGTCGGTCTGGGCCATTCGTTTGTTTCGTTCTCTGTCTAATCGTGTGGGAAAAGGACCGAACAGTTGTTAAACTTACCCGTCTCCAAAAATCGGAAGTTGGCGTTGAAAACACTTTGGTGGATTTTAGTATCACAATAAACAGTTTCAATTTAGCTAGCAAGCTAGCTCTCCGCTGTGTATGGCAGGAAGGAAGAAGGGAATGAGAGAAAGAGTGACGTGAACGAATAAACAAGCGAGCTCCTCCTCGCTGTCAGGGGAAAGAGGGATGTGCGGATGAGTGCACCCTAAACCCCATCTCTGCTACCGTTGCTTATATATTCCTTTACTAAACCAAGCTAACTTTAGTTTAAGATACCCCTTGAATAATTACATAGCAGATAGAGGGCACATTGTACAGTTAAAGTTGATGAGTATCAGATTGTGTTCAAGTTTTGGGCACTGGGCAAGAATGGGTTCCCTGAATGTCACTATCATGTTATTGCCTTTCCTGTGAAGTTTGCCTAATGTGGTAGCATAGCCTACCAGTCTTAAACTGTTTCTGAAGTCCATGTTTTCGAGTTTATTCTATACCAAATACTGTCAAAGACTGTCTGATTTCCTAATTGTCCCTATACTGGATTAGGCCAAGCTGTGCAAGATAGGCATATTGACAGGTTAGATTAATGTTAACATATCTCCCATGAGACTTCTGCTCTTTCAAATCCAGTTTTTGTTTCCCACAGACCTGTCTTTTGCTTTTTCACTGGCAGACAGATTTGGAGGCTACACTGCTTTTGTGTTTTAGGGTTCGGCTTCTGACAGGCCTGCACATAAATCACATGCTCATACTTGCCTTTTGATGGAGCTCATATTACTGCAGATTTTGCACATTGATGCTTTTCTTAGTTTATTGTGAAACTGAATGTTTAGTGTTTGTCATTATGACTAATAATTTGCAACCCAGAGGGGTCTCTCTGTCATAGACTAACACATTGTCCTTTGGCGAAAGGGAAATTGAATATCTGTTTCTCAAAGTTTGTACAATGAATGAATACATCTGCTAAAATCTGTTTACAGATAATTCATTATTATATTATTAATTATACTTTTTTTTTTTACAAAATAATATCTTATTGAGTCTCCTAATCACAGAGAATCAGACAATAGCCTAAGCCTACACTCTCAGTTTGTTCATTACAAGCTGTAATGTGAAAATGTGTGTTGTTATTCCTGATTAAGCCATCCGTAATTTGTGCTGAACTAATTTAGGGTACTTTAGAAAGATCTAGACAGAATATGGTAGGATAGTTTAGGATATAATACAAGTTGTCATACTGTCACTGACTGGAATATTTTCACCAACTTTTTTCAATTTTCCTTTACAGCTCGAAATCTTCATAATCTCACGTCTTGTTTTTTAATATTGTGTTGTTATGTTCAGATTCATTCATCTTAAAGAATGTTTACAATATTGATTAATTGAATATATAATTAACTACAGATAAGTGTATTTAGTGAACTTCAAAATAAGTCGAAACATGCCATTTGTGCCATATTCACTAGGGGGCAGCAAGCCTCTGTGAAAACTGAATTGCAGCACTTGAGACCACATTCAGCATTGCATACCAGTAAACACTGGTTTGTGCACACACACACACACAAGTTGTTGCGTTCTTGTTGATGTTGTTATTACATTAGAGTAGTAAACTGGTAATTTTAAGACATTTTTATGAGTATGACCTGACAGCTTATAAGTCACCATTTCTATTCAAACTGTTTTCACACATTGTTGCAGTTACTTTCTTAAACCCTCTACCCTTGTCTAAAATGGCACAGGATATATTGGAGTAAAATTACATGGTTTATCTTAGACAGGCATGGGAAATGTATAAATCTCATATGACTGGGATCTGCCAGCTGGGCTCATGTGTATAGGCCTACATGATATTATATTACTGAACAGTATGACTGGTGTGTAAAACTAGCATGTTCAGCTACGTGAGTTATACCAGGCAAGTGGTCCTACAAAAGTCCCCTCTATACATGTGTGTGTGTGTGTGTGTGTGTGTGTGTGTGTGTGTCTGTGTGTTCGTGTGTGTGAGTGTGTGTGTGTGTGTGTACTGTATGTGCGTGCGCGCAAGTGTGTTTGTACTATTTGAGTATCTGTGTGTGTGTTTGTAGGATTTCCTCATCAGCAGTTTTAATGGCGGTTCCTTCTCCTATAGCCCACAGTTTCCTCTCCAACAATACTGTCTTAATCTGAGTGTGTGGGAAAGCTTCACAAAACTATTTGTGTACATGTTTTTCTGTGTGTGTGTGTGTGTGTGTGTGTGAGATAGAGAGAGATAGAGAGAGAGAGAGAGAGAGAGAGAGAGAGAGAGAGAGAGAGAGACGCCAACAGGTTCAGAAACATTTTGCGTTCTGGAAAATGCATTCTGGAAACACACTTGACATTGTCAGAGTTTACTTAATTAAGCTATTTGATAAATACATGCAAATGTAGTGTATGAGAGAACCATAGTCCAAAGGGACCATAGGGTGAACCCGCACTCAAGACAATCATTTGTTATAGCTACTAGTGCTGCCCAGTTTTGTGATCAAATTACCTACAACAAAGTGACCAAATGGCCAAAATATTTTTGCTCCCCCTGGTGGCAAAATTTAAATGTGCAGCAATAGTTGAAATGTTTGTTGAAATGTTTAGGTTTGGGTAGGCCTACTTCTCTTGCAGAGAATTCTGTAAAACAATAATTTGATCTTATTCTATACACTCTACTATCTATTAACACCCTAGAAATTAACAAATTAATGCTTTTGATTGAATTGTGTTGTTAAAATGTGGTAAAAAGGCATAGACAGGATTAAAACTCTTGTCAGAACTGAAATGTCACCGGAAATTTTAGATCCTATTTGAACAACTGATTCTGCAGTTAACTAGGTCAAGTCCCTTTAAAGCTATACATTTATACTGTATGTTACACAGCTAATCTGAGGAAACATGACATTCAGCTCTAGTAAAAAATGTCTTACTTAAAAAAAAAACACTTCTGTCAAAGTAAAGATTAAAGAGATTACTTCATCTCACTTGCATTGGTGGGGAACACCATCTGGTATCCCAATATACACCTAACGTATAGTATGTCCACTCCCAACATACATATACCATGATGATCTGGATCAGGTCACTGAGTCCATGAGTCATATACTAAACTGCTGACATGTGTAAGGTTGGATACTATACACTAGTAGTTATTAGACATGAATTTCTAAAGATGTGTGATCAGTTTTCCCTTTTCTGTAATAAAGTTTTGGAGTTCTGTGAATGTTGTGATTGCAGTGACTGGAGTCAATCTTCAGAGACTCCAGAGAGGTTGTCCTTGGAAACCAGAAGGGTTGGTCCTGAGCTCGAACCAGTAGAACTCCATATGCATGCTAGATGACTGAATTGAAGCAACACACAACCGCCTGTGCACGCACACACACACACACACACACACACACACACACACACTGTTCATTCAGATCAACTCCTCTCTCCCACGCTCACCATTGAAGTAATGAGAAACACATTCAAGATTATTCCAATTCACACACACACACACAGACACACTCACACACACACACACACACACACACACACACACACACACACACACTGAGATCTCTCAGTAGAGCAAAGGAAGTTGATCTCAACTACTCAGGAGACCCTTCAAATTACAGCGTGATGGAAAAGACTTAACATTCACACACACACACACACACACACACACACATAGATTCCTCCAGAGATCTCCTAGAGGGGGTTCACTCTCACTCCCAGTGCTCTGCAAATGACAGCTGAAAGAAAACCTGATCAGCATGGAGCATTTTTACTTATATATTATACTTCATTTGGTACACGTATCAAGCGTGCACACGGACACACACACACACACACACAAACACACACACACACACACTTTCATTTCTCACTCTGCTGCTCTGGGTGTGTATTGTCCGTGCTGTGTGTGCCTGAGTCACTGTGTGGACAGCTCTTGACAGCTCTCACACAATACTCCATTCACTATCACACACCGGGTGCATCCGTCCCCAGCACTCCTTTACAACACACACACACACACACACACACACACACACAAAAACTTACACACACACACACACACATTCACACACAGGGAATAGCAGGTCTCTCTGACACTCTGACGGAGGCCCTGTGTTTTTGCATGAATGTGCTCATTAGTTGGCCATGCTGGCAGAATGACTGGAGCTAATTGTGTTGCTGGAGTATATGCACAAAACAACCTCTTGGCTTCTCAGCTGACCTCTCCGACGTTTCCACTGAGTTTTGGTCACATTGCTCAAAAGCTGCATAAATCTGCCTGCCGCCTTTTTATCATCAATTCATGATGGCAGACTTAACCACAAGCGTCAGAGTTTCGCACGGTCTTAACAATATTGTAGCTTCGGCTGGTTGCTAACAACACCCAGAATGCTGTGCAGGGGAATTGTGTGGGCTAAATGTTTGTGTTTTAGACCTTATTTGGAGATTATGTGTGTTGTGTGGTCTACATGTAGCCCTTCTTGGTTCTCCCTCTTGTGTTAACCTTGTGTCGATTTGAATGTGACAACCCTGTTTGTGCATTGTGTGTGTGTTAGTGGCTACCCTTGTGTGTTCTTTGTAATGGTGTCTGTGTTCTCTGCTTCTACCTAGATAAATCATTGCCTTGACAACGAGTGTCATCAATTGCTATATCGTATATGAATCTGATTAATTTCACCTCAATCTATACTGGTTGTTGAGCTGCATATTTATGCTCAGTGATTCAGGGAGGATGCCTAATGGTATGAATAGTTTTCAGTGCTGACCCATACCAATTCCAGTCAATGCATGCAGTCCCAGCTGGATAAGAAACCAAGGGCAGAGGTCAGAGAGGAGTGTATTCTGTAAGAAGAGAGGACACTTAAAATAACTTTCATCACAAGCACCACAATACACTTTAAATGACACATTGTAAATTATATTTACATGATGCTGCTATCCTTCACAGCCTGTGTGGAGCAGGCAGAGCAGATGTTAGATCTCCCCACACACTCTCCCACTTGAGTTTTCCTAGCAAACTCAACGTGCTCCTTTATTACAAGTTACTGCAACTGTTATTATACAAAGATCAAACATGAAAACAAGCTGGACTAAGGGGCCGAGCTACACGTGCTGTTTGGCATGTTGTTTTTCAAAAGAAACTCTGAATAAGTAATAGTAGACTGTATGTTTGCAGTGTGCACATAGTGTTGTGTAATGGAGGCTGTTGTTTGTTTTCCTGTGCTGCGTGTCATCAGGAGGTTGATGACTGCTGCGTCTCAGGGCCTGGGAAAAGCCCCTCTGTTTACCCAGCCCCCCCCCCCCCCCCCACCTCCTCTCCAGCGCCTGGCTGGGCACACAGCACTGCGTGGCACACACACCCGGGTTCCCATCACAGTGCCCGCTTGCATCACAGTGCCACTCCACGCAGACATGTACGGCGGAATCACGGTGCAAGGGAAGCATGTTCTCTACATAAGGTGGATCTTGACTCAGAGTATACAAGCTGATTTGTTGTTTGTTTGTTTGTTTGTAAGGATCCAGTTTTGTGTCACTGCATGCCATACATGGGACAATATTGAAACTTAACAGTGTTTCCCACAGAATTGAATTCCATTTGTGGTGGTTGGTTTGCAGAATTTACTTGAATACAACAATTTTTAACAATAAGCACAGTGTTGTTATGATGCTAACCAGATTTAAGCACAATTTAGTACAACCTGGAAAATCATTGTGTGGTGGTCAATGTTGATATTGTGGTGGGCCAACACAAATAAGTCAATGTATAGGAAACACTGCTTAATTGAAAGCATAAATTATAGTGTGTGTATTGAAAACATGCGTAAATTATAATGTGTGTATTGTTCATCAAAGTTACACAGTCTGTGAATGAGAGTACAGAGCCTGACCTATTTTGATAGGACAACATGTCTATCATGGATGTGCCAGGTGGTATTATTGTGAATATTTGTGTGCTCATGCACACTCATTTATACACAGACAGTGTGTGTGTGTGTGTGTGTGTGTGTGTGTGCAACTTAGGCTGAATGTTGTAACTGATTTATCTTTCCCATAAATGAAGTGCCCCTTTACCCTTTGAAAAGCTGGTGGGAACCCGTTGCCTAGCAACAGAAATACCAATTATGTGTTTTCTCTTCCATCGACTGAGGCAATGATGTACACACATACACATACACATACACTTGCACACACATACACACACACACACACACACACACACAGTCACACATGTTACATCAGATTGTAAATGCAGACACCAGTCCCTGAGAGAGTCGTGTGATGTTGAGACACCATCCTTTTGATGTAATAGTCAGCCTGGTGTGTGTGTGTGTGTGTGTGAGTGAGAGAGAGAGAGAGAGAGAAAAGAGAGAGAGAGAGAGAGAGAGAATTGAAGCTGTGAAGATCTGGGGAATCCTTTAAAGCTTCCCATCAAAAGGAGTCTGCTGAGTTCTTCCAGTGTCTTTAACAAATACCGAATGAAACACTCTCTAATGCACAGTCATGTTGACTCTCAAAAAATACACATAGCCTACACATGGATAATTCATGTCAGACACTCGCTGATGTCATGTGTCAATCTCTTAGATACTCCACCACACACAAACAGGCACTCCCTTTCAGCTAAACACAAAAAGCCTGAATGTGTGTGTGTGTGTGTGTGTGTGTGTGTGTGTGTGTGTGTGTGTGTGTGTGAGTGAGCGCGAGAGAGAGAGAGAGAGAGAGAGAGAAAGAAGAGAGAGAGGGAGCTGAGTGTAGTTCTTTTGTTGCCACTGGCACTTTAGTAATAGTTGAATAGATTATTCATCACCATGGGAATCCAGGTTGACATTCCCCTGTCAAGGGTGACTGGAGCCATGGCAACGGATAGCACGTGTTCAGTTGTACATGGAACGGGTACCACTGTTGTGATGAAAAGGTAACTACAGACACGTTGCCATGACAACTAAGGTCATGAAGGTGAGGTGAGTAGAGATCAATAGGTTTCTCATCTGAAAAATGAATAACGGCACTTCTGTGACACCTATCTCATCTGTCTCCTTTTCCTCTATGGATGGCCAATGCTATGAAATAAAGGACAATATTTTGCCTGTACACGATTCCAATTATTTCACTTTATATAGGCTGGTACCTATAGGATTTTATAGCTTAAATATGCTGATGTTGTTAGTAGTCTCCACTCCCAGTATGGATTCATTGTTATTAAAATACTATTATGTAACATTGGCCTATTCATATTTTTGAGATAATTTCAGTTTTTGGTTTAATTCCTATGAGATTTGATTGACACACAGATTACACGTGCTGCATCTATTTCTTGAGGGTGTTTTCTTTCTTTGTTCCCCGTGTTTTGACCAAGGTAGCCGCGTCTGCCCTCGTGCGCTCAAAGGCTGGCATTCCTGTGCACTCAACCGGTGGACAGCCTAGTGAAGTTTCAAGGATTATCGCTGATTGGCCTACTCCCTCGGGGTGCTGCCTGTGGCTAGGAGAAGCTTGAGGGGAAATTTGATGTGCATAGACAGGACTAAAGGCTACGGGTTCCAATTTGTAAATACAGGGGGGAAACAGTTGATTATGTATAGGCAACCAGCTTACGAGAGCAGCAACCTATCCAATAATGGAAAGCAAAAATAGTCCCATTTTGTGTACACTTTAAAGTGGAATCTCTGTTTTCAGTATTTGGATTGGCTTCACCGCTGGTATCCATCAGAGCTACCGAGGACGCGTAGCCTTTCTAACCACCAGGGGAGTGGCTTTGGGTGTGAGTCACGCTCGGGTATTGAAGTTTAACAGATGTACGGGAGAAGACTGTAGAACAGCACGACAAATAAACAACTCTGGAGCTAAACAGCACATTTTATCAACCCACTGCAATTTTTCTTTAACAGGTAGGCTACCCTACATTTGATCTGAGACTTACGGAGTAGGTGAGTTGGTTTCCTTGACATTTATCCAAAAATGGTAGGATCATTGCCTTACGATCGTGCCTACTCATTTCAATCGTAGTACCTAGTGGATGCAGACAGAACGCTTGAGGTGTTAGGACTGTTGTTATCAGACATGTTGAGTTTATTTTTAAACACAGTCTTCTTCACACGTGCGCTGGCTCACTCAGATGTTAGGGGGGCTCTTTATAGCCTAGTTGCAAATAAGGAAACTAAAAGTTACGGCAAGCGCAAAACTGTTTATTCTTCACGGGGCTGCTGCAGGCTGGTCTTCCTTCTCTGTATCCATAGTTTGTGCATATTCATAATGTCTTTCTTGTCGCGTCCTCAATGCATTAAATATAACAATAATTATCGTTATTTGGTTTGCCAGGGATTCTAGTGGTGGTGTTAGTACTTAGGTGAGGGGAAGGGGTAGGTCTTCACATCCTCATATGTTTGCATAAGCTGTCATGTCATCAGTTAGAACAACACCTTCCCTCTCCTCACACCCGAGCAGGATTTGCCTACGAGATGATTATCGGTGCAGTGTGGAGTAGTGGAGACATAGTTAAAGTGTTTGTAAAAGGATTTCTGTTCACATTATAGAAATTATGCGCCATTCATTATGCACGTCTGTCACCGCCTACATACCAGATTATTTGTTTTTCATTTTGGCAATGAGAGGATTTTTGGAGGAGATTCAGTCTGTGAACATGGAGGGAAGCAGGAGAAGGAAAGAAAGAGAGAGCGATAGAAAGAGAGAGAGAGAGCGATAGAGAGCATATGTGTGTGTGTGTGTGTGTGTGCGCGTGCGTGTGTGTGTACAGACATAATTGCAATGTAGAGGGGACACTTCAGAGTCCTGCAGATGTCCTCTAGCAATTCACATGTTGCTGCCCATGCCCACGGATCTGCAAAATATGAGCCAGAATATTTGTTCAAATAAACTGCCTGTAGCGCTTCCTTTTCATTTTTCTGCCTTGCTGCTTTTTTCTTTCATCTCTCTGTCACACACACACACACACACACACACACACACACACACACGCACATATTCGCACACGCACACACACACACACACAAAAAAACACGCACACACATACACGCACACACACACACACACACACACACACACACACACACACACACACACACACACACACACACACACACACACAATAGTTTAGGCATGCTGTCTTTTCCCTCTGAAAAGTCTGAGTAATGATAGTCCCAAGGGACGGTGGTCTATTTCCAGTGGCCCGCTGACAGATCATATGGGAATCAGTGTTAAAGTTTTATCAGACTGGAGCTGGGGAGTCCTGTCTCATACTTGTACACACTCATACCAGCATTCACCCAAATACTCGCACAAACACTGACACAAACATCGAGATGTGCTCAGAAGTCCAATTGTCCAGATTGAAACTATGCATCCAAATACATACAGACACAGACACTTTCACACATGCACGCACACAGCACACACACACACACACACACACACACACACACACACACACACACACACAGACAAATATATAAATATATATCCTACACACAGCATTCTCTTGTGTGTACACGAAACTTCTACAGCCATAACATGTCACATCTTTTTATGTATCCTCCTCACTCATGCATAGGCTATGAGGTACGGCTCTTCCAGCCACTAATGTCATGATTAAACTTTAATATTTCCTTTCCAGCCGGAGATGATTCCCACTCCTACCAAAAATATTGTTTCGGAATAGTCAAGAGTTTTTCCCAATTGCTTTAATGTAAATATTGTTTAGGAATAGTCAGTTAGAGTTTTCCTCGATTGCTTTAAAAATGTAAAGTATCAACAACAGCTCCATAGTGTTACTCGGACTACAGTTATTGTCCACATTTTACTGAGAGTAAAGATTACAGTAAAGAGTTGTTATTGTTAAGAGGTTACTAAAAGCATGCTTTCTTTTGTTCTCATGTCACTCAAAGTTATCATTGTCCTGATGTTTGTCAGAATCATCATTGCTTTAATGTACGCGGGCTGATGAGACGACTATTGCTTTAAGTATGTGTCATCATAGGAAGTGGTCAGTGGTATAAAGGTGGAAAGGGCAACCACAGGTCATCTTAAAAATAGCCACGTTAAAGAGAAAACTGCTCTTGTTCCCAGATGGAAGGAACTAGCTGTCTGATTCAGATTTAAAAAACAGATCCTTTAGTGGTGCGTTAATGGCCGACAGTCTCATGGATGATTATGTGTGTGAGTCTCTGTGTGTGTGTACTTATTTGTGCGTCACTCACTGTAACCTGAGTGACCTTTCCATGTCTTGCCAGACTGCTTGCATCAGGCAGTTGAACTCATTCTGAGATCCCTATGTGTGTGTGTGTATGTGTGTGTGTGTGTGTGCGTGTGCGTGTGTGTGCGTGTGTGTGTGCGTGTGTGTGTGTGTGTGTGTGCACATTTGTGTGATGAAAAGAATCTGGAGTTTGTCAAACTTTTTAAGAACCTCTTCCTTTAGGGGATTGTTTATACAGCGCTCCAGAATTGTGTGTGTGTGTGTGTGTGTGTGTGCGTGTGTTTTGATGTGTGGGAGACTGTGACTTCCATCCATTCCCTTAGAGAGCAAGAAACTGAGGGAAAGATATATTTTAATGAAGTCCTTTAGGCTAATGCGCGGGCTGCTGTTTTTCTGTTCTAGGAGAATTGTATCCGAGAGCCGTGTGCTGTCAGAATGCTTGTTGACTGGATCAGTGGATGCCCCTGCACATGCTTGTGACCCCTGAAATGGTTCAGAGAAATGGACGGATGTTCTCAAGTTGGAGACTAACAGCGTCCTTAAAGATGCCTGAAGGCTCACTCTGAATCACCAAACATACACACTCAGACACACACAGACGCTAACACACACACGGAGTAGAAACTTGCCTGATGAATTCCTTTGAGCTCTGGTGTACAAACACTCCAAGCTAGCAGGCGGGAGTTGCCATGCCAACTAAAACTGCCATCCTTGAGTCTTCTGTTGCCATACAGGTAGTAACCATGACATTGCTCCTCCCATGGGCGCTGTCTCTACTGCTGGCCACCATAGCAGTGGCAAGTAATGATGATGTCATTCCTCGCATCAGCTTCCCCTACCGTAAGTAGCAGAATTGTTATTGTTGTTGTTGTTGTGTGTGTTGTAGTGTTTTGGTAGAACATTGTTATGGTAAGGTCCTTTAGTTTCTTGTATATTGTGTGTGGTGATTTACTTATTTTGTTTTAAGCACCTTTCTATTCACAGTTAAGGTTCAATGTTTTTCTCTGTTTTGTTAGTTGCATTTTTTGTAAGATTGTTGTTGTTGTTGTTGACAGACTCTCAGGAGCGAGCTGTCAGACAGTTCTCCCCTGCTGGAGTGTTTAATTACACCTCGCTGCTGCTCAGCCAATCAGATAGCACACTTTACGTGGGTGCCAGAGACATGCTGTTTGCCCTCAACGTCAATGACATCACCTCACACTCTCAACAAAAGGCAGTATGTATGTGTGATTGTGTGGATTTGTGTGTTTGTATTTGTGTGCCAATTGGTATTATTAATTGTTTTAACCCCTTGCGTGTGTGTGTGTGTGTGTGTGTGTGTGCGTTATGTTCAGTTGTCATGGGAAACACCTGAGAAGAAGAGAAAGGAGTGTGGCTTTAAAGGGAAAGACCTGCAGGTGAGTCGAAAGAGGGAGGGAGATCTCTCAACACAGCACTCTCAACTAAGCACTCTCAACACAGCACTCTCAACACAGCCTCCTATGTGACGTTCAGCATCAATAACATAGCATGGCAGAAAAACACAGACGCTCAAGTCAGCAGATCCATTAAGATCAGAAGACTGTGCTACAAAGGGAGATAACAGTAGCCTGGGTGTATTTTTTTGGAATTAAGTAAACAACTGCATTTAAAACTTTCATTTACCACTTCTGAAACAAATGGGTAAGAGTTTAATGAACCTCAGTCAATGAACCTTTTCCAGACCCACTCTCAATTGAGAAGTGTCTGGTGTCAACGTGGCTAAAGCAACAGGCTAACTCAGGTAATTGTGGGAGTAACCTTTGATCTCTAAAAGAACACTGCACTGAGCAGCTATCGTTTCTAAAAGGACGTGTTGTTACCTCCAGGGGTTTGTAGTGCACCCCTCTGATGACTGAGGTTGTTTGTTTGGGCGTGGGCACTCAGTCTCATTCTCCAACTCCCATGTGCACCTCGCCAGAAATCTCTAGCATTGCTACAAGCATATGCTTTGTTTTTCACAAAGTAACACATGCTCTGACCTAGCAGCATGTTGTCGTTCACATAAATCCTACTGACTCAGGCACAGGAGCATCCCCCCTTGTGGTAGCTACTGGTAGCACATGCTATATTTACAGTTTGGAGATCTTGCACTAAGATGTTTTGTTTGCAGAAAGACTGCTTCAACTACATCAAGCTCTTACTGCGTCTGAACGACACACATCTGTACGCGTGTGGAACCTACGCTTTCAGCCCCACCTGTTCTTACATTGTGAGTGAGAATCTCATTCGCTCTCTCTTTCTCAATTTCCTTAGAATGACCTAGCAACTCTTTATGTGTGTCTATGACCTTTGCATGTGTATGATGCCATATATTTTGCTCTGTATGTGTATGTGTGTGTGTGTGTGTGTGTGTGTGTGTGTGTGTAGAATGCAGCTAGTTTTCTAGTTTTTTTATGTGTATGATGCCATATATTTTGCTGTGTGTGTGTGTGTGTGTGTGTTTGTAGAATGCAGCTAGTTTTTCCATGCTGAGGGACGATCAGGGAGAGGTTCTCATGGAGGATGGGCGGAGCCGCTGTCCCTTCAGTCCAGAGTACCAGAACACTGCTGTCATTGCAGGTGCACATAAAAACACACACACACACACACACACACACACACACACACACACACACACACAGAGTGCACTCAGTTTGGTGACATAGACGTGATGTTGATCAATCATCTGTTCGCCACACCCAGAACATAGAGAACGTCCAGAGTGCAGGGCCATAAAGTGAGATGTGAGGTTATGGAGCAAGTCATACAATGTTGTATTTCTCTGGAAATAAACAATTGTCACAAAGGCTTAAAACGCTTTGGCTATAAAGCTATTTGATGTCATAGGGTCACCACCGCTCTAGGTGGGTGGTCATCTATAAGCCTCAGATCTTCCCATAGGTGGTATGCTTTTCGAACGTGACACACACACACACACACACACACACACACACACACACACACACACACACCACACACACACACACTGAATGATAAATGATGTTGTTTGTTGCAGATGGGATGCTGTATACTGGGACTGTGAGTAATTTCCAGGGTAATGAGCCGACCATCTCTAAGAGCCTGGGCACCGGAGCTGCTCTCAAAACCGACAACTCCCTTAACTGGCTGGAAGGTAAACAAGAGAGTGGAGATAACACACATCCCACACACAAGGGCTACAGCAAGGGACAGTCTACAAACTGTTGTCTGCTCTAGAAAAAAAGTATTTCATAGCAAACAAAACATTTTGGTCAGTGGCCTCCTTCAGTTGTTCAAACCAGTGGAAGATAAACACACAGAACTGTGAAACCACACAAAACACAGTATGGAAATACTAATAATTTTCAGTATACGTGGGATCTGAATACATGCAGGGTACTGACGGGTGTTTGTGTGTGTGTGTGTGTGTGTGTGTGTGTGTGTGTGTGTGTGTGTGTGTGTGTGCGTTCAGATCCAGTATTTGTGGGATCTGCATACATGCCGGGTACTGATGAAGACGATGAGATCTACTTCTTCTTCAGTGAAACTGGAACAGAGTTTGATTTCTTTGACAACACCATTGTGTCCCGCATAGCACGTGTCTGTAAGGTAAAGGACACTATGCATGTGTTTGTGTGTGTGTGTGTGTGTGACTGTGTTTGCACATTGTGTTGTACATTGACAGAAGGGTTCAATCCTGACTTCTGTGAATGCTAAAGACCATAATATGTGGATGAATGGACTCTCTGTGTGTGTGTGTGTGTGTGTGTGTTTGTGTGTTTCCATGCTTATGGGAAGTTGCCTACGTATAACGGGAAGGGGATTTGTCTGCTTAGATTTATTGTGTTTATGTTTCTATTTGTGGAATGTGTGCAAATCTCATGAAGAGTTCATTTACTGAGTTCATTTGCATCTATAATTATGAATACTTCTGTGTTTGTGTGGGTACACGCTCACACATATGTGTGTGTGTTTGTGTGTGTGTGTGTGTGTGTGTGTATTTATGTATAGGATGACGAGGGTGGTGAGAGGGTCCTTCAGAAGAAGTGGACGACCTTCCTGAAAGCCCAGCTGCAGTGCTCTCTGCCTGATGATGGCTTTCCTTACAACATCGTGCAGGACGTCTTCATACACACTGCGCCAAGCCGAGAACACACATTGCTCTATGCGGTCTTCACCTCACAGTGGTGTGTATTTGTGTCCATCTTTAACAATGTCCATGTGTGTATGACTATGTACATTTATGTAATGTAAATATGCATGTAAATATGCATCTGAAAAGTGTGTTGTTGACAAGAAAAATTTTTGACACATAACTTTTTGAAGCTCTGGTGACATGAAAGGTCTCCCTCTGTGTGTGTGTGTGTGTGTTTAGGCATAAAGGAGCATGGGGGAGTTCGGCTGTGTGTGTTTTCAGTATGAAGCATGTGGACAATGTATTTAATGGCCGATACCGAGAACTGAACCGAGAAACACAACGTTGGACCACACACACTCAACCTGTTCCAGAACCACGTCCTGGAGCGGTAAGTGCACACACACACACACACACACACACACAGACACACACACACACACACACACACACACACACACACACACACACCTATAATCTGTCTAGATTCTAGAGCTGTAAGGAGACACTCACATTAGTGTATTGTGTATGGCTTTCTACAGATATGGCCATACACACACATTCACACTGATTGTGTTTTCATAATTACCTCTAAAACAAGCATATATGCAGTATGTATATAACGTTAAAGGTAGCTTACATATAGTAAGTATATATACAATAGTCAGAATTTGACTGTCCCTGTTTTTTTTTCTTTCTGTAGTGTGTGAACAGTGCTGTGAGAGAGATGGGGTTTGAGTCATCCCTGCATATGCCTGATAAAGTGCTGAACTTTGTGAAGGACCACTTCCTCATGGATGGAGTGATCCGCAGTGCTCCACTGCTACGCACACAGAGTGTTCGCTACACACAGATTGCAGTGCAGAGAGTCCAGGGCCTGCGGAAGGTCTATGATGTGATGTTTCTGGGAACAGGTGTGTGTTCGTACGGTTTCAGTCACTGTTGGCGGATGCTGCAGTCATTTTTATTTTTAGCAAAAAGACACACTTGTTTAAAAGACATAAGATGCCTAGAAACAGGTCAAACATTAAAAAAAAAAACATGCACTTCATGAAGAAGGCTGGATGCCGAAATACGTCAAGGTGTATATGTTTTTAATCATGTTTTACTTTTCCTGTTTGAGTAAAGTCATTTTAAACTTTTTTTGCATAGACGAGTGCTTTGTCTTTTTTTTTTTTGCTGGATTTGTTCATACATGGATTTATTTTTACTTTGGATTGTTCGATCTTGTTTCATGTGATGTAATAGTAGATTACATGTGTTTCTAAATAGACAATGCACAAAGTTGTGTGTTATGTGATTGGCTCTTAATGATTTATTGACTGAAGTAGCAGTATTGTGCATTATTATTGCAGTATGCCGAGCAGAGATTGGATAATGCTGTTGTGTTGTGTTATGTGTTTGGCAGATGACGGACGACTGCATAAGGCTGTTAGTTGTGCCGACAACATACACATTATTGAAGAGATCACACTGTTTCCAAGGCAACAGCCTATACAACACATTGAATTGGACTCAAGCAAGGTAATGCGCATGTGTCTGTCTGTTGGTGTGGGCTTAAAACTTGTGGAAGTGTGTGTCTGTGTGTGTGTGTGTGTGTGTTTGTGTGTGTTTGTGTGTGTGTGTATGTGAGAGAGAGAGAGACAGAGAGAAACAAAGAGAGACAGAGAGAGGGAGTGAGCGTGATCCAACTATTTCTAACGACTCTGTCTGTGTGTGTGTGTGTGTGTGTGTGTAGGGTGTGTTGTTTGTGTCCTCCTACTCGGCCGTTCTGCAGCTGAGTGTGAGTAACTGCTCGGCTCACCGGACCTGTGGGGAGTGTGTGTTGGCGCGAGACCCGTACTGCGCCTGGGCCGGAACACGCTGTGCTGACCTCACACACACCGCGCCACAGGGGTGAGCCCTACAACTGAAACTCAATTATGCACACTCTCCCTCTCAAACACACACACACACAATAAACAGAGACACAGACACACATTTACCCACACAGTAGTCATTTTAGTTTTTACTCAACTATTACAATAAATGGAAAATTCTTGTAACCCTTGAGTGTAATTCACACATCTGTATCTCTCTTTCCTACCCAGGCAATGGCAGCAGGACATTGAAAATGCAGACCCATCCTTGTTGTGTAAGATCACAGCCACCCCACGCTCTGCAAAGTCACAGAGCCTCGGTGAGTCACACACGCAAACACACACACACACACACACACACACACACACACACACACACACACACACCCACACATAAAAAATTTCCCTTGGGATGAATAAAGTATCTTATCTGTCTATCTATCTCTCTATCTATAAATACATTTAACGTCCAGTTTGATATATGTTAGTATATGTGTGTGTGTTTGAATTTTTTCAGACATGTCTGCATGTCAGGTGGTCGTTGTACCTGCCAACACCTTCCGCGTTCTTCCATGCAAGCTACGGTCTAACCATGCATACAGGACATGGTCATACAGCCCCAGCACGCCTCACTTTCTGTTTCCTGGTCCAGAGGGTGGGCTAGTGGTTGGCGGCATAGAGGGGGCTGAAAGAGTCTACTCATGCTGGGCAGAGGAACGTGGTTTTCAGCAACTCCTGGCCAATTACTGTGTGAGGGCGGAGCCACGAGTCCAGAGACCCACTCCTATTGGTCGACCAAGAGCACCACATCCCTTGGAGGAGGAGTCAGTTATTCTGCCCGATCGGTCTCACTCACCGTGGGCGACTGCAAAGACCTACCGCGCAGAGCTGATCGCAGTGTGTGTGCTCCTGTGTGTGTGTGTGCTGTGCTTCGGCGTGTGCGTGGTGTACGGCCGGGCAAGGGTGCCACCCACACAGCAACAGAAGCCGAGGATTGTGGGTAAATCAACCGAGAGTTTGCCACTGAATGGGGGCTCCATCCCGACCACTCCATCTGAACTCAAGGGCTATCAGACACTGGAGGAGAACTACTGCGCGCACACGCACACACACTCTCACACGCCCACTCACCCACAGCCGCACACAGAGACACAGACTCACGGAGACAACTCTGCCATCTGTCCTAGGCCTCGTGTCAGACTGGGATCTGAGATTCAAGACTCCATAGTGTAGACACACACACACACACACACACACACACACACACACATACACACACATGCATACAAAGACACACAGATTTTCACACACAGTTAATGTGAAGATGATATTCAGAAACACTCTAAGACGACTTGTCAGAACTGAGTGTAGTCCTTAACCACCACCATGTCTCACTTGTTTGTTTACCTGTGTGGTTTTACCTCGTCATTTTACTGTGAGCAAAACCCTGATAAGCAGACTTCCATTACAGAGACTGGACATCACTATCCCTCTGAGCTTTACTGTAATGTGTTCTCATCTTAATGACCGGTCTGATCTTTTTAGAGGCCACAGGTATCTTCCTCAGCAGACTAACCATTGAGGTTCTAACACCAGTTAGATCTGACCTTCCCTTGCAAAATGACCAGAAGTGCATCTTAACCCTTAAAGGAGGGAATGTTGAGAAATGAACGTTCTAAAGAATATCTGGGTTCATTGAATTCAACATAGAATTTTAGAACCTTCAATTGTTGCGGAACTTAGAATGTTCAAAAACCTACACCTTTAAAACGCACACATTCTGTGTTGTGATATATATGACCTTCCATATCATCTTGAGATTATTTTGTGAGACTGTTAAATATGGCACAACATTCTGTTAGTAATAATTTGCACTGGCTTCTGACAAAGACCTTTTGACTCACCACTGAATGTATGTGTACTAGAAGAGTATTAACAAGCTGTTATTTTAATGTGACGCTCACAGATTAGGTCTTTGGAAGTAGTTTTTTTTATATCTGTTCACAGTCCCTCCACTGAAGACAGAAGAAAACAGGGGGTTCTGTTTCAGAGTTTTATAATATTGTTTTCAGTGTAAGTTGAAAATCTACTGTAAGAAATTACTCAGAAGGATTCTATATTGAGTTTTACTCTTATAATTTGGTTTATACTGTGTGCCTAACTACCAAACTTCCTGTTATTGCTCCCAAAAACATTTTACTTCCTCTTTTTTCCCTACTCTTCATCCGTTCATCTTTTTTTATTTTTTGCTCTGAGTCTCTATCATCCACAGACTCACGTGCAGACTCACCTACACATAGTCTTGGTGTTTACTTTGAGTCAATTGAGTGTGTGTTTGTGTGGATTGTACTGTAAGTTCTGAGCCATACTGACATATTACTTTTGCTTGTTCTTCACTGTTTTTGCACTTTATTTGGTTTATTACATCCAATGAAAATGTTTTGGAACATTACTACATGAAGTGGAGTCACTTTTTGTGATATGTAGGGAGACATCCATATTCATCCTTATATCCTCTTTCTTCATCTCAACACTCTCCCTGATGAAGAAATACACAATCAGTCCAGTGTAATGACAAACAACAATGAAACAGTAAATAGTAAACACCTCATTGTAAACTCATCTCAATAGCCTATTTGCAACATGAGTGAAGAGTTGTGTTGTCATGGGAAGTAGAGTTTTGCCTGTCTGTCTACCCAATGCTTGTCAGTATTACCGTACGTTTTTGCATGGAGAGACACCTTTCCAGACGAATTTGTATATTATGACCATGTTCATACATGGACACATATCATCATTGTTTAGAGTAGCCATTAAGGCTGGCGCAAACGTATCTATTTACAGAAAGAGATTTGCATGGATGTCAATCCTACAGGATGCTCTTTAACCTATATAGGCTAATGCTGTTCTTTTAAAGAGCCCTACACTCACTTGAAATGTACTCATGAGAAATTGACATGGCATGTTTAACATCTGTTTTAATCTGTGAAAATATGAGAAACGAAACCAAGATTGTTTGCACCTCCGAAGTCGCGAACAATAGGCCTACAGTAGGTGTTCTACAGTAGGTGTTCATGTTACATTAAAAAAGGAGAAATGCAACAACACTGCTATTAGAATATGATTGCAAATTGGGCCTATCAAAATACGTTTCTCGCAGGGCTGCACAAGCACCCTATCAAAACCAATGTTAATGACGCGCTGAGCAGGTGTGTCTGTAGTGAAAGCACCTGCGTCACTCTTTTCTGCGGTGGCCACACATGCCGTATAGTGTTCTTTTTAAAAATAATCGCAGTTTTCTGGAAGGGTGTTCTATTTCAAGTAGTTCTCACAATTTGTATTTATTTATTTTACGTTAATTGCACACAAATCATGAGCAACCCGAATCAGCGACGTTTGTCCGCGAGTGGGATGAACAATGAATCGGAGCTTTTAAATAACACTGATATTTGCTCTTTGTTAAACCAACTAAACACTAAGGACAGGTTATTGGCCGACAGCGACACAGCAGATGAGAACGATTCGGCGAATGCTACCAACATTTCAGATGAAGTAAACGACGGGTTGACCTTCGTAAAAAGGCCTATTAAGCCCAAACATCGCGGTCTGATTGACTGGAGAGAATTTGAGGATTCCCTGGATTGTGACGAAGACTTCTTGGGATGGTGTGTATATCGTTAGCCTTTGTAGGCCCACTCATGTTTAAGATGAGAAGTCTGTTAAGAGGCAATGTGTGACTGAGAGGCGCAAGGTGTGTTTTATAGAAAGCATTCAGGTTAATTCAGGCTACACAAAGACCATTCATGCTACTACACCATGATGCAGGCCTAATGCCTACTGTCTTGTGACCCCATGAGTTAACTCGCTAATTGTTCACAAACTCAGTTAATGAATGTTGTGCAAACTGCTCTGTTGTAGGCCTATGAAATTCCATTCAGAGCTGTCAAAGGTAATCAGAAGTTTTTCCATGTAGCCTTTTGTCCATGGACAGAAATATCACTGTGTGTCTGTCCTGGGTCATTATAAAGGGTAGGGGTGGAAATGGAATATGGACAAGTATCAAGAAGCAACACATGGACACGTTTGAAGAAGACTATGGACAAGCAACACACCCCAGCATAACGATGAGATTTCTTCTGCTCATTCGTAGCATTTTAGATGAGTCTTGATGCTGTGTAAGATGCACGTTTGTCTGCCGATAGGCAGAGAGAGAGGAGATCTGGTCAGATGAGAGATTTGGAGGATTTACTACAACAACAGCTGCTCCTTAAAGCACAAGAGGAGGTGAGATACATTTTGTATATGTAAATGGAGTGATGGCAAGCTCAACATAAGGAAGTGTTCTAAAAATACTGGTTACATAATCTTTAACAGTTATGGAGCATTTACAATAGTAGACTATGCAATGTTATGCCTGTTGTGTGTGTATGTGCATGTGTCTACACACTTTACAGAAACAGCAGCAGGAAACCTGTATAGTTTATATGAAGACCAAGCATAAAGGAGAGCTGTCAGATTCACATGCTGAAATAACTGCCCTAAGACAGGTATGGCTGGCTTTAATGCACAATTACTCACCCCGTTGTTGTTGTTGTTGTTGTTCCCTAATCTCTCACCTAAGGCGGAATACAGAGTCAAGTCCCATGATAGTTGAACCAGAGTACTATTTGTCGGCCTCTACTCCTCTTGCCTCTTGGCCGTTATGAACACCCAGTGCTTTGTGATGGATCCTCTGAACACATCCTTAGTTAGAGTTTTTTTCACTCCGTCCTTTTGGTTACTCACAGGAGAATGAGCAGCTGAGGACTGCACTGCTGAAGGCGCAGACAGAGGTCACCCGCATACAGACCCAGCTGGACAAACTCAAGCAGGAGCTCATGGCCCAGCAAGTTTCCTCTTTTTATAGTGTCACAGTCTGGTTTCTGTGCTGTGGGTCAACTAAAATAAGCATTAACTCAATGATAAAATCAGTTTTTGCACCCTCTAGTGGACAGTTTAAAGTTACTCTCTATACAAAGAATCCTTTCAATCACCATTGCTTTCTGCCATGTTGCAAATATTTTCCAAATAGTGGTATGAGTTTATAGATGAGGTGTTTACTGTGTGATTGCTGTTTGTCATCATGCTGTACTGATGGTGTATTCCTTCTCCAGGGAGAGTGTTGAGATGAAGGAGAAAACGCCTCCATATGCCCTGATGGAACAGTAAGTCTCCACACCCTCTCATGCTGTCAGGAGCTTGCAATAAGGGTGTTCCATACATATCACAATGTTAAGACCCAATCTCAAACTGGAAAATCATGGAGAACTGCAACCGCTTTTAACTCCTCCATTCTAATGTCTTGCAATTATCCTGTTTAAACCAGATGAGACTATTCTAATGGATCTGTGTAGAGTGTGTTGTTGTTGCGGTTGTTGTTGTCTCTGTCCCTATATGTGTGGTTGTATATCTTGTATTTGAGGGCCAAGCAGAGAAGCTGCGAAGGCACCCATTGTGTTTCTACGTTTTCCTATTATTATTATTCCGCCATTGAAGTCAATGGCAGCCCATAGAACCGTCTGGTCAAAAGTTGTGAAATTTGGCACACTGATTGTGACAGTCCAATAATTAATTGAACAAAGTTTCCTGCCGGCACCTTGAGTGCTCTAGCGCCACCAACAGGCCAAAGTTGGATGCGCATTCACGCACGTAACTTTTGACCCCTATGCCCAATTGTCAAAAATGAGGTATCGTTGGAATCCTTAGACCAAGCCGAGTTCAACGCACCCTATGACGTTAATTTCCTCCATGATGGATTTTCCGCCATATTGGATTTTATCGAAAGTGAAACTAAAGTTTCACTTCTCACATAGTTTGTCCGATTTTCACGAAACTTAGTACATATGATCTTCAGACCAAGCCGCACAAAAGTTATCCCTTTTCGTCTTCGGAACTAAAACGGTCCTCCCGTAACAGCCAATCGACATTTGTGGCGAAGCCGCCAAACAGGAAATGAGCTCATATCTCCGCAACCATTTCATGTATCATAACCAAACTTAGTACGTGGACTCATGACCCCATCTGGAGGATGTTCAAAAACTTTGGTGACCTTTCACCTCTAGGGGGCGCCGCAATTAGGAAAAATGCGTTTTGGCCTGTAGCTGCTGTTGTGTTTGGAATTAAAATGTACTAGTGGGGTCTTTTAATACTATTGGAGGTCCATAGGCTGACCCAAGACAAATTGTGATGTCATCGTAATTGATTCTGCCGCCATTTTGAATTAAATCAAAAACACCAAAAAGTTTTCACAGGTCACAAAGTTTGTCCGATTTTCCCGAAACTTGGTGCAGATGATCTTCAGACCAAGCCTCAAAAAAGTTATCCCTTTTTGTCTTCAAATCTAAAACCGTTCGCCTGTAACAGCTAATTAAAATTGTCAGCAAAGCCGCCAAACAGGAAGTGAAGTGATATCTCAGCAAGGTTGTGCTCAGGACCCAATTAGGAGGAGGCTCAAGAAATTTGGTACATTTTGACCACAGTGTGGCGCTATAATCACAGGAAGTAGGCTCATATCTCAGCAATGCTTTCACATATAGAAACCAAACTTGATATATGGACTTAGGACCCCATCCTGAGGACACACAATACATTTGGTGACCTTTGTCCACTAGGGGGGCGATAGAGATACAGGAAATTAGCTCATATCTCAGCAATGCCATTACATATCGAAACCAAACTTGGTATATGGACTCGGGACCCAATCCTGAGGACGTACAATACATTTGGTGTAATTTGACCACTAGGGGCGCTATAATTAGGAAGACTTTTTCGCATCGACACCAAACTTGGTACGTTGATTCGTGAACACATCCTAAGGACCCACAATTAATTTGGTGTGCTTTGACCACAAGGGGTGCTATAATTATCAACACTTTCACCGATTTAAACCAAACTTGGTATGTGGACTTAGGAGTACATCTTGAGGACACACAATAAATTCGGTGACCTTCGAATCCAGTCCAGTCCAATCCAATTCAATCCAATCAAGTCCACTCCAATCCAATCTAACGCAACACAGTCAAGTCCAGTTTAGTCCAATCCAATCCCAACTCCTGCTTAACTGCTTGGCCCCCTCATTGCTGCTTGCAGTTATATTTGTATTTGTTATTTGCTCAGCTGGTTCTGTCACTGTTCTGGATTTGTGGACAGTGTATAGTGACTGTGTCTGTCCTTATCTGTGTAGATGTACGTTTTCTATGTGTATTTGTATGCCATTCTGTTTTCTAGCTCACCTGCTTAGGAACTATGATGAGCAATTTTACATTCCATATTTTATACTGATGTTCATGAATGTGTACCGTCCTTATCAAATAAACAAAATAATCTAAATACTTTCAACCATGTATTCACACATGTCAAAGGCAAACATAAAATCTTCCTCTCTTCCCACTTCCCATCCCATCTCATCCCCTTTCCCACATCATCTTCTCTCTGTTCTCTCTGACAGGATAATGGGCAGGTCATCACCCATAGGATTGAAATCTCATCTGGAGAGTGTCCCCATTGGTCATTGGTCAACCTGTAGAATGGTACCTTTCCCCAAACGTTTGTGTAAACAAAATGCATTTTAAAAGTCAATAGTTCCATGCAAATCAAGACACAGATGTACGGAGTTGCACTTAAAATTACTTTCTTTGGAATTGTTAATTTATGTGGACGCATAAAAGCACAGCATGATGGAGGTGTTTGTATGTTTGTGTGAATGTTAATAACTCCATTTGCCTACATGCAGTCATCAAGAAGATGTGACAAAATCCCTGGAAGTTTCATGCCCACCCAAAAACAGATTTTGTTCTTAAATAGGTGAAGTATTTCAAGATTTAGGGGTCCTTTACCTGCAAACATATACTGGATGCATGTCCTCACCTACTGTCTGTTGCTCTCCCCATCCGTCTTAGTGGCCTGTCAGACAGTGAGTCTGTGCTGGATCCTCTAAGCTATGATGATCTGAAGGAGAGCGACAGGGAGTCAGCGCTGGAATCGGGTCAGGACCCAACAGTATGCGCACTCTGTTTCAGGTGGTCGGGCAAGGCACAAGCAACACAAACTTCACTGATCCCATTCTGAGGGAGAGGGACGAATGCTGATAAAAATGCATTTAAAAGTCAATGGTTCCATGCAAATCAAGACACAGATGTAATGTGTTCACAGAGTTGCACTTATGACTTTCCTACTTTTGCATTGTTAATTCATGTGGACTCATTCAAGACCAGACCCGGCAGCAGACACCAATTCACAGATGAGCATTACATTTTTCCAAGGGGGGCACAAATTGATCCACTGTTCCCTGTTGTGGAAACTTAAATTGATCATGTTAGTTTAAGATAGGCTATTAAAAGACACTGGGGCTACAATGTCTAGGCCCTACTTGTCCACAATGTCTACTCGTCTACAATGTACCCAAGTAGCCTAACTGTATCTAAGCAACATAACCTATTGTTGTATAATGGTGTGGCCTGTGCGCAAGGATGGGATGAGAGAAGGCGAGACAGACATTCTATGTTTAGAACTGAGATCTGCATGGAGAGAAGTGGCGTGCTGTTGAGACTGGAGAGAGTCATATTCAAAATAGTGTCAGAAAATAAATCCACAGACAAAAGCCAAGTCCTTGTTCATTTGTTAACTAATTTCAGATAGAGGGAAAGGAAGTTAGCTCTGAAGTTAGGTATAATTCGGCAACCCTGTGTTCTTCGACTAGTTTAGAAGACTAAACAGGAAAGGTTACTGCTACCAAACAAAGCCAGAAACTACTACTACTAACTACTAGGCTATATGAGACATAGCCAACCTGCCGATTAGTCCTATATTTGTCATCAGATGACTGTGGTTACTTAGTGCAGAGTAAACTGCCACTAAATGGTTTTAGCCTCCTCTCCGTAAAGGTGATAAGCCATTAACGCTTAGCTAATGTTCATATAGGCCTAGGCTATGAAATAATACAGATTTTACAAGTTTTATTTGCCAATTGCTATATTGACAAACCCATATTAGGTTTGTGTTCAAAATCAATTAATTTTTGTTCAGGAATTTTATGCAGAACTGTAGGGTCTAGGAAGTGGGATTGGTTGGTACAGCCAAGCTCGTCCAGGGCAGGCACAGGTGACTTCCAGGACGGGCCAGGCCCCCCAATGCCCTTCCATGACACTGGGACTGATAAAAGCACAGCATGATGGAGGTGTTTGTATGTTTATGTGAATGTTAATAACTCCATTTGCCTACATGCAGTCATCAAGAAGATGTGACAAAATCCCTGGAAGTTTCATGCCCACCCAAAAACGGATTTTGTTCTTAAATAGGTGAAGTATTTCAAGATTTAGGGGTCCTTTACCTGCAAACATATACTGGATGCATGTCCTCACCTACTGTCTGTTGCTCTCCCCATCCCTCTTAGTGGCCTGTCAGACAGTGAGTCTGTGCTGGATCCTCTAAGCTGTGATGATCTGAAGGAGAGCGACCGAGAGTCAGCACTGGAATCGGGTCAGGACACAACAGTATGTGCACTCTGTTTCTGAAACTCGGGTGGTCGAGCAAGGCACAAGCAACACAAACTTCACTGATCCTATTCTGAGGAAGGACAAATGTTGATAAACATGACATTACTTCTTTGTAACTACTGTCAATATGGATAAAGACATCTGCACAATGAACACATTTAACTGCATGTTTGTTTGCCCAATTAATGTTTAAAGGCAACTTATATTGAATGGCATTTAGGGGCTGGAGACTACTTTGGAGACTACTGAATCTTCCAGTGGCAGTTCTGGTGGGCTGTACCAACATAAACCACGACCTGGTCTTCCACTCCAGGTGAGACAGGACTTGATTAATCTTGTCTGTGCGTGTCTGTCCTTCCATCTATCCTTCTATCTATCCTTCTGTCATATTTAGGCTATAGGTTCTAAATTGTTCTCGAAGTGACATGCAAACAATGTTGTCACAGACTCACATCACATTTATGACACTTGAAGTCAATATTATGTGATAATCATCATCACATGAATGTGTGTGTGTGTGTGTGTGTGTTATAGCCAGGAGGTGTGCCATCATGTGAGGATGAGAGGAGCGAACCCACGTACCGGTTGGTTCTGGCAGGAGATTTGGGCTCTGGGAAGTCCAGCTTTCTCCTGCGCCTCAGTCAACATCAGTTCAAAGAGAACATGCGCTCCACCGTTGGTAAAACAATTACACATACCAACATCTATTTACATAAACACACACGTTTCCTATACATGCCCAGCCACAAAGGACATGCTATGCTATTCACTTTCCTTTGGCACCATTAAATCCATACTGAAGATATTGGAGAGTCATATTCTCTTCGTGATTTATAGCATAGTTGACTTAGTTATCATGTCAGACATTTCTCGTTACCTTTATCACCTTTTCGCTCTCACACACACCCCCTGTGTAGGAGTTGACTGCCAGATAAAACGCATGCTTGTGGATGGCAAGAGGACGGCTTTGCAAATATGGGACACTGCAGGCCAGGAAAGGTACTTGCAACTGCTGTGGCTACCTCTGTGACAGGACTCGACTAGTATTAATTTTGCAGACACTGTTATACAAAGTGACTTACATATGTCAACTATATTACAAGTTTTTTTCAATTACTATATTACATGCAACTTGGGAATAAGTGCCTTGCTCAAGGGCACATCGGTGGAAGCCGGGAATTGAACCCACAACTTTTTTAGGCTACTGCACGCTAGCCCAGTTCCTTAACCAATACACTACCACCACCCTAGTATAGGCATGGTTGTTTTGTCAAGGGGTCAAAAAACAAAGCTTATGTAGATAACAACTCCATAAGTTTGAGCTGAAGAGCTTGTTCGGGTGTGCTTTTGAGACTTATGTCACAGACCTCCCATGCTCTCATAAGACTCTGCTGTTTTGGTATGTATGTAATGTACACTGTGAACTCTCCATAAAGACCGTTGTTTTTTTTACCCTTACAGAGATTTCCAGCTGAAGCGACTTGTTTGTTTGCTTTGTTTCTGTAGGTTCCAGAGTATTTCTAGATCATACTTCCGGAAGGCCGATGGAATTCTTCTACTATATGACATCACCTCTGAAAAGAGCTTCCTTAATATCACCCAGTGGTTAGAGCAAATTGAGGTAATGACAGACAGTTATCTCAAACTGGTTTGAAATCAGCTGATGTTGAAAACTGGGCAATTTAATTTGGACATACAGATTTGCTAATAGATTAAGAATACTGACATATTGATTGCAGTGCTGTTGGATAACTACTTTGAAGGGTTGTGCAAAATTCCAGAATTGAATTGAAACTGGCTCTTAAATTCCAATTCAGTTCTTGAATTTCACTTGCATTTCAATTGAGGTAAAAAAAAAACAGGAAGCAGAATTGCAATTCGAATTTTGCACAACCCTGCTACTTTGAGTCTCGGGACGTTCACAGGTAAACTGTAGAGTATACAGTCAAAAATACTCTCTCCTTTTGTGTCAAGCACAGAAATGGGATAAGTCCTTTACATGACTTTAAACACTGTAGCCGTACAACCACGACCTGCTGTACAGTTAGTACACACATTTAATAGAAAAGACCAGAAATGTCCCTTTTTTTGTTCCTACCTTTCAGGCCTGCACTACCAGCCCTGTGCCCATGTGTCTGGTGGGGAATAAGGCCGACCTACGAGGTAAAGTGACCAGCAATCTGTGTGTGAGCTCTGCCTGTGGGGTGCGTCTGGCTACGGTAAGACTACGTCTGTTTCTGGAAACAACTGGGGAAATACGGCTATATTAGCTTATTCTTAAAAACCACTTAGCTATTCAAGGCTACATTTTCCTGCCTTTGGTAGTTTTAAAAAGTGTCTACCTTAAGGTGAAACTGTTACCGCCCCGATCTCAAATAGTGGAGGAAAGATGTGTTGAGTGAGCCAAGGCTGACCTGTGGGTCCAGTATAAGACCCAGTCAAATAGGACAATGAATTATAATGTGTTCATGTCAGTGCAGCACATGAATGAGCAAGAGAAATATTGGGGACAACAGTGCCATTGGCGAGTGGACATTGACCTTGTTAGGCTACTTGGCCCATGTTTGCCCATTTTTGAAACAAAGTACAGTAATTTCCTGTGTATTAGCTGCATTGTGTGTAAACCGCAGGACAGTGTTTTATGCAAGTAAAAAAAAAAACAAATCCATGAATAAACCGTGGCTAATAGTTGGAAAATTACAGTAGTGCAATAGAGTACTTTTTTTTGTTATTTCTCAGACATGCGGAGCCCTCTTCTTTGAGACCAGTGCCAAAGATGGAACTAATGTTGTGGAGGCTGTGCTGCACCTAGCAAGGTAACACCCACAGGCCTACACAAGGACAGTTAGAATTGCATGCTTAGTTTGTCATTATGAAGTTTCACTGCACCTTTATTTTCCACTCTGTGTAGAAATGAACCTTCACCAAGACTCCTCAAAACATTTTCCCCTTACAACTAGCCACATTATGACATCAGAGAAAGTTGATCTTGAAGAATGACAAACTTTGACACAATTACTGTTGGGTTTCAGAACACATGTTCATATTATCATACTATATGGATTGTGTGTTTGTAGGGAGGTGAGGAAGACTGGGTGTGTGCTGACTGAGTCCACTGTGCAGCTGTCCAGCCTTGGTGGCAGAGGTCCTACTGCAGGCAACTGTTGCTGGGCCTTGGCCTGACCTTATATCTCTGGACTCACTTCAGCCCATGTTAATATATTTCTAAACTAAATGAATGACCTAATAAATGTTTTACTTAGATAAGTTCCCTCATGTCAATGTGGATTTTTGTTTTTTTGTTTGTTTTGTTGAAGCTAACACACTCCTAACACACCTGTAAAATATGTACATACCGTTTAAAAATGCACAGTATGTACATATTTTATGTACAAAGCATGTCTTAATGTCTTTACTTAATAAACTGCTAATCTAAGTTGACTAAATTTGTATTTTCTAATACTGAAATGTATCAAAGCAGCAAGCAACCTATAACCAGATAAAAGATTATCAGAATGAAACCATGCAAGATTGAAGCGATTAGGATGTTACTGTTAGATTTAGGCTAAACAATCAAATGAACAGCGAGATCTGAATTAGAAAGCCTATACTTTATTTGACTGGATACATATTGATACAAAAAAATCTTTGTGTACGCAGTTATACATTAGTTCTACCACCAGTATTTTGCTCAAAGGATCCATTGCCAGATGTAGATGACAAGAACTCAAAAAAAAAAAAAAAAAAGGGGGGGGATTTAGTTCACCAGAGGGTGGAGAAATATTGACGGGGCAAGCCTGGTTTGGTTTGAGGACTTAGCCTACTCTTTAAGAGCCGGGTCATGATGGGAATCCATTGTCGTGACAAGAGTTTCAGACTGAAGTTGTGGTTTTTTTCCTTGAATAGGTGTTGTAGCTGCCCCCTCCTGCTGTGGCTACTTCCCTTGGCCACCAGCCTTGTCCTTAGCCGCTGCCTTTTGCTTCTGCTGCATTATCTCTGCATCTCTGGGGAAAAAAAAAAAAAAAAAATATATATATATATATATATATATATATATATATATATATATATATATATATATATATATATATATATATATATATAAAAAAAAAAAAAAACACACACACACAGGTTAGAACTGAGTAGATGCAGCCGATAAAGAGCCATGCCATAAACCTTTCAATTTTATAACATTCCCTGTGATGCTTTTGTAAAGTCTGCAGGGATTTTTAATTGAAGGGAGAAACAAGCCTTGCCTTGGTTTCTCATGATTATCATACATCCTCTGAAAACCCTACAGGAAAAAAGTAGGCTGATTTTGCAGTTGCGCTTATATTTTGATAGCCAATCATGCATGTAAGATTTATTATCCGGTATCTTCCAGGGGTGAGTTCAAGGCAGACAAAATGCAAAGCATTTGATTCAACACAACCAGTGATGCGTTCCTCAGTGCCACAAGAACTAATTGTTGTTGTTTGATTTTCGTTTTCTGACCGCAGGGGGTGGGGGATGGTTTTTGTGTGTTTTGTTTTTTACACCATTTGACACAAACTGTCATACATTGTGGAAGTCATTCTTTATGTCTGAATGATATAAATGGTGCTAATACAAAATTGATCACTAAAAAAAAAAAAAACAGTGATGCGTTGAACTCTGTTGTTCGCGCAAGCACAATTGAGAAGTGTCAAGCCATTGTTTGCTTTCTTTTCTCATTTTTTCAGAGCCTGTTGAAATTGTTGTAAAGGTTTTATTTTATTTTCAACTCTTGCATTTTTAATAGGTGGTTTGTAAACTGTTGCTGATACGACAACACCAACAAACCCACCAAACAAGAGAAAACTACTTCAGGAAAGTAAAGAAATGTAATTTCTACCTGGCATTTGCTCATATGATAATGATTAGCTGTTCACTTGCTGTTACAGTACATCTTTAACTCAATTTAACCTTTAACTTAAATACAGACACAATACAGGAATGTGTCTGCTATTGCCTTCGCTTAAATCTGGCTGTTGTGTTTTCATGTTGGCCAATTGCTCTGTCATATTATAACTATAATCAAAATTTACCGTCTTCACTAAGAATTGAATGTCACAAAAATTGAGGGTAAAGACAGTGCTAGGTATATGTATGTGTGATATATATATATATATATATATACACACACACACACACACATACCTAGCACTGTCTTTACCCTCAATTTTTAAAACTTGACATTTTTATAATAGTATACTGTTTTGTGAGACATGTGGGTGTGTATGATACCTTAGCTTGCGGGCAGCTGCTGACAGCCCGTCGTCCGGGCGCTTTCCCTTGGCCGCATCATTCTTTTTGGCATTTTTCGCACGGGCAAGCTCGCGCTGGTTTCCCCCTGAAAAGACAAGAGTTGCATTATGACTACAAAGAGTGTGTGGTACAGAGTAAAAATGGTCAATTTGCACATATTAAACAATTCAGATGGTCCAATTCATGATTCGACTCCAAATGTATGCGCATGTCAAAAAAAGTGGCATTTGCAACAACAGGATTACTTATGATAAATCAGAGCTGGAAACATCAAGAGCCAACGTGGCAATGGGGGCGCCAGAGAGCGCGCGCATGACAATAACAAACCTCAACAATAGTGGAACTGCAAAAGATTTGCTAGACGTCGTAACACAATCTTAGAGTTTACTGCTGTCTCAAGTGTGATCAACATAAAATCAATAAATAACTACATAAATGTCTGCCGTCACGTCGTATCGGAATCTTTATATAGACAAAAGCAAACGTCGTTAGTTATATGACGTTATACTAGCCTGCTAGCGATTGCATGCTTGTTTTGCACTAGTATAAGGTTAACGTTATGCCATGGGATTTAAGAGATTAATTAATTTACAGTGAATATTACTGAATCAGAGTGTCAATACAGATCTATTTTTTCATTACGTGACATTGTAACAGCTCTACAGGCAGATATTGTGCAAAAGGCATCGAACGCTGGTTATTAGCTGACGTTAGATAGCTATCACTAAACCAGCTGGCTAGCTATCTTTTCAACATAGCTTCCTTTCCTTTCATGGTGTCGAAGTGATGTGTTAGCTAGCAGCACAGCATTTACCAACATTGGTTGTTTTTCGGTTAAATACTACAAACCAACAAAAACGTATGCCTCAAATAAGGCTAAAAATGGATACCTACTCGTCATACTTATTATGGAGCGTTTCTCGAAGTCCAAATGCTAATACCACGACCGTGGACCAGGACCACCTCCCCGACAAACCTACGGCGATCTTTTTTTTTTTCCTTTAAGGAAGTCTCGTCAGAAACACCGTGCAGCTGCGTGCTTACGTCAGACTGTAGATTTACAAGTGGGTGGTGCTTTTTAGACAGGGCAAAACCGGGCAAACCCTAAACCTACAACGATCCGATTAAGGTCACAACCAAACCTTTATCAATTGAGATCCTATTACTTTTATGCGTAGAATCCATTTCTGCTTGAGGCATTTTTGTATCACCCATAGTTAATTAGATAATTTCTATAGGCTATTTTAATATATGAGCGGATAGGCCTATACATATATTTCAAACACATGTATTGATAATTTGGCTGTAGGTAGACAGAGCCATGTCTTCTGGTCTCCGTTTCTCGAGGTCACAGAAATGTGTGAGCCTAAAAGTTTATCGAAAGTCGAAACAATGGCAAGATAAATGCATGTGCACCATAAACGGCGTAATAATATGGTCCAATTAAATATTGGAGTTGGTGACTTTTTTGGTGTAAGAGTATTAAGATGTTGAACAAAAAACATGGACTGAAGTTTCTGGGATTTCTTAATGAAAAAAAGATGGAGTTCTCATAAATCCACAATTCACAAATCCCTCCTCGCAAATTAGTTCATGAAATTGCAAGCATATTAACTTTCACAAATAGCCTATTACCAGATATCTAGACTAATCAAGTAAAAGAATATTAATATTCTCCTTCAAAGTCAAAGTCAAAGTCAAAGTCAGCTTTATTGTCAATTTCTTCACATGTTCCAGACATACAAAGAGATCGAAATTACGTTTCTCACTATCCCACGGTGAAGACAAGACATATTTGACCAATTTTAAGTCCACAGACAAACATAACATTCAAGTAAACAAAAAAGTAAGTAAATAAGTAAATAAGAGGGCACATATAATAATAATGAAAAAATAAGAGCAGCAAAATTTTGTTGAAATTGTGCATAGACAGTCAATAAAATACTAGTGCAAATACTGTAAAATACTATAAAATACTGTTTGACCTAAGTAATAAAGAAAGTGGCATAGTGGTGCAAGTTATGTAAGAGCAGCAGAAGTGTTGTGTTTTCAGGACAACAACACCAAGTTGTAAAGTGTACAAGTGTGCAAGTGTTCAAGTGTGCAGGTGGAGTAGTGCAGGCGGCCATTGTGGGTCCAATGTCCAGGATGTTATGTAGCTGAGGGTGGGGGGGGGAGAGGAGGGAGAGAGTTCAGCATCCTTACAGCTTGGTGTATGAAGCTGTTAGTGAGTCTGGTAGTGCGGGAGCGCAGGCTTCTGTACCTCTTCCCAGAGGGCAGTAGATCAAACAGATTGTGAGCGGGGTGACTTGCATCACTCACAATTTTGGTCGCCTTGCTCCTTGATATAGTGTTCTTATAAAGAGGAACTCATTCATCAACAATACATATTTAGGTTCTAATTTGCATAATGTATCTGCAATATTACATGAAAATAACATCATTTTGCATAATTATTTAATCAAATTTGAATATGTTGAGGCCAGAGGACATATGGCTCTGTCTTTCTATTGCATGCCAAATTATCAATACTTGTCTTTGAAATATGTTATATCTGCTTATTTATTCAAATGTAAATTCTATAACTATGCATGGCACAAAAATAGAAATGGATTCTACGCGAAAAAGTATGGGATCAACTGAGATAAGTTTGGTGACCTTTATCAGATCGTTGTAGGTTTTGCCCTGTCTATGTTAGTCCTTGAGCCAGAGGGGTTGGTCGGCGTCGGTACCATCTGAGGGGAATAGGCTACGGCTCGTAATTTTTGGCAAGGCATACCACCCTAGAGTTAGAAAATAAGTGATAGCATTGCATTAGTAGCTTTTCACTCTTTATGTCTATAATACGCACCAAATATGTAAAGATATATTTGGTGAACAGGTTAAAAAGCTAGCTAGATATCCTTCCACAGTTGATTATTTATGTCAATATTTTTTGTTTTGGAAGTTTTCTGAAATAGTATGTATAAATATGTAAATTGTCTAATGACATATACAATAATTCAAGTGCAGAAATCTTAACAGTCAGGTTCAAAATGCATCTTCTTCTTCTTTTTCCATTTTTGTGGCATTAGAGTTAAAAATGTTATTTCTCAAATGCTATATATTTTTGAGAATGTCTTTTTAAATTAGCTGAAATTCATTTCATTTCAGCATGTTGGGCCAACTCTGTTTTAGAATAAAGAACACAGTGTTATGAATAGAGCACTGCATGTGTGATTTTCTGTTACCTGTTCCATCATGCCACCACTAGATGGAGACTGTAGAGTCAACTGCCAACTTTGATAGAGAACATTTTGGGTCAGTAGGGGATGGTATAGCCTGAAAATGTTTACCCCAGGATTGTCTAAATCTCTCCAGCATTTGCTCTTTGAAAAGGGTGTAAATCTTTCCTTTGCCAAAGAGAAAATTGCATGCTGATCAATTTCTGTGTTTGGGGGAGAGTTTGTCAATTACCTGGATATGAAATTGCCTGTACATTCAGCTGGTGAGTTTTGAACATTCCAACCGAAGATTCTGTTCCGCAACAACGTAAGGTTCGAAAATTCAGTGAACTCAGAGCCTAGAGAACCTGGCCCTGACCGACCTGCTGTGCTGCCTGTCCCTGCCCCTGCTGATGATTCCGCTGGCCCAGGACATGCACTGGTCCATGGGCTCACTGGCCTGCAAGCTGCTGCACGGCACCTTCTTCCTGGTCATGTA
Source organism: Alosa alosa (assembly GCF_017589495.1). NCBI lineage: Eukaryota > Metazoa > Chordata > Actinopteri > Clupeiformes > Clupeidae > Alosa > Alosa alosa. Next base: position 14,116,527 of record NC_063202.1, read on the forward strand.
CTGTATTGTGCTGCAGCTGGCTCTCATCAGCATGGACTGCTGGATGCTGGTCAGCTGGTCCGTCTGGTGCCAGAACTGGCGCCGGCCACGGTACGCCTACTTGGTATGCCTGGGCATCTGGATGCTGGCGCTGCTGGGCAGTGCCCCACAGTTCGTCATCCAGGAAGCTGTGGAACCGAAGTCGATCTTGGCGGGGTGTCGGAAAAGATCAGGTGTATGTCCGTGTTGCACAGCATGACGGCCGCCTAGGCTATAACCATCTTCCGCTTCATGATGGGCTTTGCCCTGCCGTTCATGGTGATCTGTGTGAGCCACTGACGCGTGTACCAACGGGCGTCGGGGCGTGGGCAATGCCGCGGAGGGCGCGAGAGGTCGGCGCGAGCCGCCCGTGTCATCATCTCTGGTGCTGAGCTTCTTCCTGTGCTGGGCGCCGGTGCACGTGCTGGACATCGTGCACCTGGCTCTGCCAGCTGACCACCACATCCACCACGGCTACAAGCTGGCGTGGGCCAACGTGCTGGCCACCTGCCTGGCCTACGTCAACAGCTGCCTTAACCCCGTCATCTACGTGTGCATGGGCCGCGGCTTCAAGGAGGGAATCATACGCACGCTCCGCAGGGTGCTCCACCTGGCCTCCGAGGCGCCCACTCACTCCATGGGAGGGAAGCAAAACTCAAAGAGCACCACTGCGAACACACTGGACAGGAGTGGGTGACTCCAACAGCGGCCACACCTGACCTAACCTGACCTGTCCAACAATGAATCACGCCTCCGACTGAACATTCGTAGAGTAAATTAATATGAACACATAACATGGTAGTTCACTGAGACCTTCCTTTCCAACTCTCCTACCACTGCTCTGTCTGATTGTATATATGCAAGCCCTCTATGGTTTCCAAGTCTGCTTGCTACTCTGTGCTGCTGATTGTTTTTTTAATGTTTTGTAAGGTGTCCTCAAGTGCCTTGAAAGCTGCCTATAAATAAATGCACTATAATGATGAAAATGGATATTAGCGTTATTATTGTTATTATTATTATTATTATTATTATTATTATTATTATTATATGTGGTCCTTAATTTAACATGTTGTTCATGGCTCATACACAAATCTTCATAGTTTTACTACTGATGTTTACACCACTTCAATCTGCTGTGTAGATAAAAAGCAGACGTGTCAGATACTTTAGCATCCGTTCGGGGAATTACACTTACAATTACACAATTCTTTCTTCAACTTCCCTCCGTTCCTTTACCACAAAGTTCTTGTTTCATTGATTGATTGATTATTTTGTATTATGTAGTGTAACTTCTGTAAAGGTCTGACATGAGAAGAGAATCCATTCTGACTGCCATATCTCAATGAAGGTCTGAAATAAAAGGTGTGTGCACTTTCACTATCCAATGCATTGCCTCTCTGTAACCTAGCACACAATAGCCCAATATGGGGTCATCCCTATGTTCCCCGGGTCCTATATTCCCCGCTCGGGGTTAGGGTTAGGGTTGGGGTTATAGTTATGGTTAGGGTTTTAAAAAAGGGTCCTATGTTCCCCGGTCCCATACAAAGCGGGGAACATAGGTACGCTCCCGCTAAATGGTACTTTTTAGCAACCCAGCACAAGTGATAGGATGGTACTCTTTAGCAACCCAGCACAAGTGATAGGATGAAGGAAATAATGAAAAAAAGGTGAACCAAAGGAAATGGTGATTTTTGCAAGTGAATACATCCATGGAGAATAAGCAAAGTTTACTCTTAAAAAGTGTACAACGGTGTGACACATATGCACATAACACATGCTACAACCACCATTTTGATTGTGCAAGATTGTGTAAGCATGCAAACCAAAGCAGTGGTTTTGTGCAATTCCTCTCCCTTCCTAGCCTTGGTGCCAGTCGAACTTAGTCCCGCCCACAACATTTGAGGTCGGGAAGTTCTCTCTCTACTCTCTAGGGCTCTGAATGAACCCAGATATTCTTTAGAACGTTCAATTTCCGTAACACTAGTGTGATGGTACGGGCTTAAAAGCTTGTACCAAAGGAGAATGTCTCCACTTTACCAGAGCTGGAAGGATGGTCCACAGTGTGTTGGTACCTGGGGGCATATAGAAAATGGACTGTGACATCTGTGCCACATCTTGGGGCCTGAAGGAGACATAAGGAAAAGTAATAATGAAGGGCAATTCCATGGAAAATTGACTTTTTGTCACATCCATAACGCCAGTGAAATGCCTTGGCATTTGTATGATGTGAATGTTACTATTCATTTTTTGTGCATTTTTTCTCATGTACATTCTTCAGCCAAAAATAGCAAATGCTCAAATTTCATGTAATCATTCACATCAGACCATACCATCACATTTTATTGGCGTTGGATGTTACAAAAAACATAATTTTCCATGGAATTGCCCTGAAACAAAGGTGTTGCATTGGAATTGAGTCACATTCAGTACTCTAAAAATGACCTGTGTTGAATATTTGGCCAGTTATATTTCTTGGGGTTGTCCCAGTGACATTTTCATCTTGGATGCCAATCAGATTTCACTACATATAAGAAAATAACAAAGAAGTTAAAAGATGACCCGTTTGTAAACTTTGAGGTTAACACAAACTGAGCCATACAGTAACATTCAAGAACTGATAAAACAATTAATCATGAAAAATAAAAGTCCACAAAATTGTGATTGCTGTATGTCTCGTGGCTACTTCATCATGGCCTTGGTGAGATGTTACGCTGTTTCAATCTCTGATGGACTGAAAGTAGTGTTGGCTTGGCCCTTCCCCGCTTATACCACAGTTTTGGATATGTTATGGTTATGGTATTTAGCAAACACATTGGTCCAAAGCAACCTATAGTTGCTTTGCGAAGAGGACACCACAATGGAAGACATAGGATACCCATGTCCCTTTATAGTTTTTTTTGCAACAATCACAGAACATCTCAGCTTAGCCCAACCACTGACGACAGATGCATTGCATCTTTATTGCCTTCTTTTGAGTCTGAGAGGAATTGTTAACATTGAAGTGTGACTGCATTGTATATTGGTGGTTAGAATGAGAAAGAAATTTGTAAATCGGGTCAGGCAGCCCTAATCAAAGGCCTGATCAGACGGAGAGAAGCTGCCGCAGACGGGTGAGTCATTATGAAATCACTGCATTAGCTGTATCCTGGGTAGACTCGTGACTATCCCTTTCACTTCTAAACACTCTTTGACTCTTTGACCTCCAGGTAAACAGTACTGTACTGGACACTACCATTATTAATATTACTATTAATAATTATTATTATGTGTATACTTATAATGTTGTATTTATTTACACTTTTAAATGTATTATATAGAAGTAGACAGCTGATCAAATTAAAATAGCCAAACTTTGCAAAATATTGAAAAGTTTATTTCATCCAAAGTACACAATAGGCCTTTATCACGGCAGCCCACGGGCAGCTGAAGCAGGGCTGTTCAATTTCCTGTTGGCAGGCAAACCACAGGAGTTTAAATGTGAACACAGATTACCGTTAATGTCCAATCATGCAAGCTAGCCGCTAGTGCTAGCTGTTGGCTAACTTAAAGAAGCCCTATGCAACAATTTTAGCAAAAATGACCTTAATTATGCAGGTTGAGAGATGGTCCAACACTTTCTGGGTCGTTTGGTGGGTGCTTCGTCTCCCGCTATCGCTTCTCCGCGGAAAAAACGAATATGCAACTTTCTGTTCCCGGTCCGAGGATATCCGGATGTGACTCATCGGAAGTATTCAATCGCACCTCGAAAATGTAGTCAGATTGTAGTTTCTAAGAAGATTGCAAAACGGACGCCGACTTGGCTTTGTTGCTGTTGAAATTGTAGCCTACCCTTGGGTGAACTTCGTTTATGTAATGTGGTTTGATAGTCTCTTGAACAATGTGTTCGACCGTTTTATTGTGAGCCCTGTATGTGTTTAGCTTGGTTTCTTGATGGCTAGCTCGCTAGCTAGTGGGGGTTTAGCGTAGCAGTCACTTGCTACCGAAGCTGCAGGGGGAGCTATGTCGTGAAAAATGCGAGCCCAAATCCAGCGAAAACCCAGAAACAACGAAGGAATACCTGCATAGGGCTTCTATAAAATGCAACACTATAAACTATTCAGTGCTATCCAGTCAAAAACATTAAATTTGATAACTAAATATGGAACAAATAAAACACACAAAAACACGTAGCCCATTGGTATTCTGATTGTACCAACCCCTGAATGTAGCCTAAGACAGGAATAGTGCAGCCAATCAGCAATCTTATGCAATTCCTTTGTTAGTTTAACAGAGACCTTCGTTGCATTTTCCCCATGAGTATATAAAACAGCGTCATCAGCATTAGTATGTCAACATCACTGCAAACAGATGTCATTGATATATACTGAATAGCAGCGGTCCTATGATCGACCTTTGTGGTATTCCCAGTGTGCATGCTTTAAGTAGTGACAGTGTGTTATTCCTCACACACTGGTGTTGGTCATTCAAGATTTAATCCAGTTTTTAGTGTTTATTGAGAGGTTGTATCTTACGTTAAACAGTAGCCTATATTGACAGTGTCAAAAGCCTTTCGTAAATGAAGGAAAACTGCTCCCACCACTCCTTGATAGGATTGTTTTGATTACTTCAAGGAAGTAGCAGCAGGTTGTTTCAGGAGAATGTTTTTTCCTGAAACCGGATGTAAAAAAGCCTTCCAGGTGAGCAATTAGTTGTTCTGACATTGCTACGCCTTAACAATCTTTGCTGCCACTACTTTTTTTAATAACCTTAGAGATGGGAGGATGCTGATAGGCCGATAGTTGCTGACTTCCTGTATGACCCCAGATTTCTACAGGGGTAACATATGGCAAAATTCAGGATACTGGGGAAGATGCTCTCATTTGTTGACTTATTTATTAAAATAGTTAAGGTAATATATTCTCTATGCTGTTTTAAAAGTGCATTATCAAGATATACCTTTCGCTTTGCTGTTAGACAGGATTGAGAGTATTTTTCCAACCATTGCCTCGTTTGTCATATTTAGGGCAGAATCGCCACTAACCGCGTGGAAGGGAGGTGGGTTTTATTCAGGGCAGAATCCCACTTACCAGTTTGGAAGGGAAGTGGCTTTTATTCAGGGCTGTGGTTCTGTGATTGCTTTCATTTTGTGCATACTGACAGCTAATTTCGAGTTTAACAGGTGTCACATTTACATTATTCAAAGCTGATAGGCTATAGTTGCTCAAGAGCTACTCTATTGATGTTGTCTATGTGAAGAGATCAAACTCCCAATAGACTTGCTTAAAATTGTGTTAGGAAAAAAAGTTGAATACCAGTGTAGGTTTTTGGTTATGGTTATGGTTATCAGACGCTTTTGTCCAAAGCGACATACATAAATTTAACAATAAACCATTTAAAAAGTTGTTAAGACTACATTAAGAAGAATAGCAATAATAAACAATAATGTCAATTCAATCAATAGCCTAATGAAAATAAATAAATACTATAATATAACCATAACACATAACATAAGAAAGGCTTAATAAACTAAGTGCATGTTGAACAGATATGCCTTTAGACCCCTCTTGAAAGACCCAAAGGAATACCTGCATAGGGCTTCTATAAAATGTAACACTATAAACTATTCAGTGCTATCCAGTCAAAAACATTAAATTTGATAACTAAATATGGAACAAATAAAACACACAAAAACACGTAGCCCATTGGTATTCTGATTGTACCAACCCCTGAATGTAGCCTAAGACAGGAATAGTGCAGCCAATCAGCAATCTTATGCAATTCCTTTGTTAGTTTAACAGAGACCTTCGTTGCATTTTCCCCATGAGTATATAAAACAGCGTCATCAGCATTAGTATGTCAACATCACTGCAAACAGATGTCATTGATATATACTGAATAGCAGCGGTCCTATGATCGACCTTTGTGGTATTCCCAGTGTGCATGCTTTAAGTAGTGACAGTGTGTTATTCCTCACACACTGGTGTTGGTCATTCAAGATTTAATCCAGTTTTTAGTGTTTATTGAGAGGTTGTATCTTACGTTAAACAGTAGCCTATATTGACAGTGTCAAAAGCCTTTCGTAAATGAAGGAAAACTGCTCCCACCACTCCTTGATAGGATTGTTTTGATTACTTCAAGGAAGTAGCAGCAGGTTGTTTCAGGAGAATGTTTTTTCCTGAAACCGGATGTAAAAAAGCCTTCCAGGTGAGCAATTAGTTGTTCTGACATTGCTACATTTAACAATCTTTGCTGCCACTACTTTTTTTAATAACCTTAGAGATGGGAGGATGCTGATAGGCCGATAGTTGCTGACTTCCTGTATGACCCCAGATTTCTACAGGGGTAACATATGGCAAAATTCAGGATACTGGGGAAGATGCTCTCATTTGTTGACTTATTTATTAAAATAGTTAAGGTAATATATTCTCTATGCTGTTTTAAAAGTGCAATATCAAGATATACCTTTCGCTTTGCTGTTAGACAGGATTGAGAGTATTTTTCCAACCATTGCCTCGTTTGTCATATTTAGGGCAGAATCGCCACTAACCGTGTGGAAGGGAGGTGGGTTTTATTCAGGGCAGAATCCCACTTACCAGTTTGGAAGGGAAGTGGCTTTTATTCAGGGCTGTGGTTCTGTGATTGCTTTCATTTTGTGCATACTGACAGCTAATTTCGAGTTTAACAGGTGTCACATTTACATTATTCAAAGCTGATAGGCTATAGTTGCTCAAGAGCTACTCTATTGATGTTGTCTATGTGAAGAGCTCAAACTCCCAATAGACTTGCTTAAAATTGTGTTAGGAAAAAAAGTTGAATACCAGTGTAGGTTTTTGGTTATGGTTATGGTTATCAGACGCTTTTGTCCAAAGTGACATACATAAATTTAACAATAAACCATTTAAAAAGTTGTTAAGACTACATTAAGGAGAATAGCAATAATAAACAATAATGTCAATTCAATCAATAGCCTAATGAAAATAAATAAATACTATAATATAACCATAACACATAACATAAGAAAGGCTTAATAAACTAAGTGCATGTTGAACAGATATGCCTTTAGACCCCTCTTGAAAGACCCAAAGCTATCACAGGAACGGAGAGCACTGGGCAACTCATTCCATCAACAAGGAACCACTGATGAAAAGAGTCTTGACATAGAAAGGAATTGTTCCTCCGCGCTTCTGTGTTAAACAATCTGGTGCATCAACGTGAGAGATTTAAATTTAATTCTGGCCACTATAGGGAACCAGTGGAGAGTAACTAGAAGAGGAGTTACGTCTTTGGCTGATTGAAGACCAGGTGTGCTGCAGCATTCTGAATCAGTTGTAACGATCGTACTACACAAACAGGTAGGCCAGCTAACAGTGAATTACAATAGTCCAGCTTGGAGATAACCATGGCCTGTACGATGTTGTGTGGAATCTTGTGTCAGATTACATTACAGTACATTACATTTAGCAGACACTTCTTGACCAAAGTGACTTACATATGTCAGCTATATTACAAGGGATCACATTGTCCCCGGAGCAACTTGGGGTTAAGTGCCTTGCTCAAGGGCACAACGGTGAAAGCCGGGAATTGAACCGACAACTTTCAGGCTACTGCACGCTAGCCCAGCTCCTTAACCACTACACTACCACCGCCCTACAGATAAGGTCTGATCTTCTTTATGATTTTGCAATTGAGGCTACATGCTCAGAGAAGTTAAATCAGGCATCAATTAGAGAAAAGCAGTGTCCCTAATACTGATCCCTAAGGCACACCTGTGGTGAGGTCAGAGGTCATGAGACTTTGATACCTGTCCTTGCCAAGACACGCTAAAAGAATGCCATTTAAGGTAAGATTCAAACCAGTCAAGAGCTTTCCCAGAAATTCCCAGTTCAGATAGTGTAGAAAGGAGAATGTCATGGTTGACAGTATCAAAGGCGGCAGATAAATCTAGTAGAATTAATACTGATGACTGAGCAGAGGACTTAGCTACTCTCAATGCTTCAGTCACAGACACAAGAGCAGTTTCAGTAGAATGACCACCTTTGAAAACAGACTGCATATGGTCTAGTAGACAGAGGTGGAAAAAGTATGAAAATATTGTTCTCAAGTAAAAGTACCAATACCTTGATGAAATATTACTCAAGTACAAGTTAAAATACTGATCTGAAAACGTACTCAAGTAAAAGTAAAAAGTAGTTCATTTAAAATGTACTTTAAGTAAAAGTTACTTAGTTACTTTTTTAGACAGGATTTGGGGGGGGGGTACCAGAACAACCAGTTTTACCAGAGACTTTCTAATGAGGAGATACAGCACTCAAAAAATCCTCCATAGTAATGCATGGGGTTAGTTTGTAACGCCAATATGGCAGTTGTCTACACATACCACAACCCTTCAAGGCAAAAACGCTGACATGTGAATACATTGAGCCAATCATGTGGTGTGTTGTAAAATACATTGAGCCAATCATGTGGTGTGCTGTGAAGACATCGTGCCAATCATCTGTCTTGCTGCTGGAGCAAGATTGGTGTCGTGAAGCCATACGCACACGCATTTCTGCCGAAATAGATGCACAATAAGTGCCCAAAAAGTGTTGCAATATGGCCACCGAGTGGAGGTACTTGCCTGATAAGGATGTTGAGAAATGAAGATCTATGTGAAAAATCACCGGAGTTCTCCTTTAAGTTTGAGCAGTAGTTGATTTTCAAAGTTAGTTGCACTCATCCTTGGGTCGCTTTGCAGTGAACAGTAATCCAGCACAACTGAAAAGCCCCTCACAGGCAGCTGAGGCAGGCAGGCCAATGTTGAGTTGCAGAGTTTTTTTTTATATTTGGAAATGAGCAGAAGGTTCAGCAGATTAAAGGGCGTTGAACTGGGGGGGAAAGTGGGAAGTATAGGGCAATGGAGGAGAGGGCCCTTGAAAAGTGGAATACAGGGGGCACAACATTTTCATCAGGCATTACAGTAGTAATAACTCAGGTAATCCACACATAAAAAATCCAAACAACTCCATAAGAGTCATGTGTAATGAAGTGGAATAACACAGGGAAAAAGTATTGAACACGCTAAGAAAAAGCACTAAGGCAAGGAAAGGGAAGGAACAAGCTGGAATCTGTAAGTAGTTAGAGAGTAGTTATCCTTTCTATCTGCGCAAATTAATATACCGGTAAGCTTGGTTAGTAGCTTACATATTGATGGGCTATAAAAAGGTTTTTCATTACCAAGGTGTCACACAAGAAACATTTCATGATGGATAAAAGCAAAAAGCTCTCCCAAGACTTTTGCAACCTTATTGTTGCAAAACATATAAATGAAACTGGTTACAGATGCATTTCAAAACTTCAGAATCTTCCAAGCATGGGAGCCATTATCTCCAAGTGGAAGAAACATCACTGCATCATCAACCAGCACAGGGCACAGGATCTCCTCGCAATATTTCTGACCAGGGAGTCAGAAGGATAGTCAATTCAAAGAGCCAAGGACCACTCGGAGAAAGCTCCAGAAAGACTTGAAGGCAGCCAATTCAATTAAATTCAATTAAACAGTTCTGGAAGTAATCTGGAACTAAAGATCAGGATTCACAAGAGGGACCCCTGGAATCTGTTTAGAACAATGGACCAAAATCACACCTGATACTGCGACTAATAAGTTTTGTCATACAGGAAATGTCTTGAAGCTGTCTTTACAAACAAAGGCTTTTCCACAAAGTATTGAAGAAATTTCAGTAGGCACGTTCAATACTTTTTTCCTGTGTCATTCCACTTTAATACACAAAACTCTTATGTTTGGATTTTTTAGGCCTATATGTGTGTTAATATAATGTGTGGTGAACATTTCGAATAGACTCACTGGAAGTTTAGGCTAATTACTGAAAAAAAAAATTAAGCGTTCAATACTTATTTTCACCATATATTTATTTTACCTGAATATTTTAACTTCAAAATTAAATGTAAAAATGAATGTCAGACGAAATGTAAAGTTTGACTGACTGGATTTTGTATACAAAACATAGTGAAAACTGTCTAAGGTCACTCTCACTCTCCCTTGCTAAAGAGCTAAATGGTTTAGTCCGCCTGCACGATTCATAAGGTAGTCTATCTTTTGTTTATTTAGTTGAGCATCGCTAGTAGTGGACCGCTAATTGTTGTGCTGCTGGTGCAATGTCTTTCTCCAAGAAAGCCAAGTCAGGTTACTAAAAACAAAGGCCAAAACAGGAAAAAGAGAGATATCAAAATGAGGGGAAACAACTGCTAATAAACTTCTTTCAAAAGAAAGGTGAGCACAAACGTCAAAACGCGAAATCCCATGGTGTTTGCTTGAATATCTCCACAATCATTGGTGCTAAAACGAACTGAGACAACCCATTGGAATAGCGGAAAATACACTTTCATAGGTTAGGCTAATCTGATGCATCTCGTGATCCAGCTCCATCTCCATCACTTTCAGAAAGACTGCATGGCGTCAGCTTGATTCATGTTGATTCAGAATTTTTTTTCTCTCTCTTTCTGTTTTCATTAGTCTTAACTTTTTTTTTTACTCAAGTAACGGATGGGATTTTTGATGTAGCGAAGTACAAAACTTCACTCAAAAAGTAATCGAGTAAAATTTAAAATACCGATTTTATAAACTACTTAAAAAATACAAAATACACAGAAAAACTACTCAATACAGTAACGTGAGTAAATGTATTTCGTTACTTTCCACCTCTGCTAGTAGATTATTCTTATAAAGGAAGTCACATACAGAAAAGGTTTCTACCTCAGACAAATATTTTTCCCTCAACCAGATTTTCTTTTCCTCAGACAGATTTCTTTTCCTCAGACAGATTTCTTTTCCTCAGACAGATTTGTTTTCCTCAGCTGCATTCATTTTTGTTCTTCTCCCATGTCACCTCGGGGGCTCCATATGCAGGCTCCATTGACAACACTCCTGCTCTAAACTGGCATAACCCTACAGAGGCATGATCAGTTTAAATGCATTTGCCTTGACAAAATGCAGTTCTAGCACTTTGAATAAACAATCACATTTAGGTAAATAAGCAGTGTATAATGACACTGGTAAAATAGCATAATTTAACTTTTGTAGGCTAGTATATGACGTGTAGGTAAGCGTGTAGGTAGCCTACAAGCAAGGGCAGGGCTTCAGATGTCACACTTGTGGGGGTGTCTAGTCACAGGAAAACATGTTAATTTCCGATAATAGGGGAGGGAGGAAAGACCCCACGGTTTCCTGTTTGAGGGCTACACAAAAAGGCTGCAAACTTAAATGCAACACATGCCATACTCAACGTTTCGACTCTTAGCTTTCAAAGAGAGAACATGGCACATGTACCATCATCAAACTATGCAACGCAGTACATGCCATCAAACCAAGACAACGTGCCAATGCAAGTCGTGACCCACATGCCGCAGAGTCAACTTGTTGATGTGGATGTCCCCATGCCGAGAGACCATATCATATGGTCAATGTTCCATCTTGTCTACTGTAACCCATTTTGCTTGGGGCTGGTAGCCTTCATATACTCCATAAAGGTGAGTAGAAACACGACAGCCATTTTTCAATAGAATGTTTTTCAAACTTTTTAATGCTTAAATTCCAGAATTCATAATAAGTTAGCCTATTCTGTTTACTTGGGTTTTTTAGACAGTAAGATGTAACATAATAATTGTTAGGAAGAAAGAGAAATTACTTGTCTTTATTAAGGTAGCTATCCAACAATGAAAAAACACATTAGCTGCAACTAAAAGAGAATAGAAAAGGCAGAAAATTAATAGAAAATTCAGAAAAGCCACCTGTCTCCCTTAGTGACACAGGCCTTCTCTTCATCCAAAATAGTCATGGAATCTGTAAATCATTGGCTGTTGATGTTTGAAATGAAGTGAGTGAAAATGATTGCTATTCAGATGTTGTGTGAAGTCTGAAATATTCCATGCTACCACATGTACAGATTCATTATGTCAATGGCCTAGACAATGAGTCATATTGCTGTGTAGGAAGCTTAATAAATATCCACACAAATGATACTTGCATTCAGGCAGCTATGAACAACTAGATTGCAGTTGTGCTCATAAGGTTACATACCCTGGCAGAATTTGTGAAATGTGCACCATTCTTTTAAGAATTAAGAACACATTTCAATAATTCGACTAAGATCGGAATACTCCATGTCTTAATTTGATTATGGATCAATGGATGCACTGGCGTGGTGTTGAAAAGACAAAGATCATGCACCTGGAAGGAGCTATGGGTCATGGATGCTAACCGCATTAAAATGTATTGTAAGAGCCACTTCCAACTCCACAGAACCTCATGGGTTGGGGAAGATGCAAGCTGTAAGCTAGTATGGTCATGGCTCTTTAAAGCATATCATGGTTGTAAAACTAGCTTGACCCAAGGTCGCTACACCTGGAGACATAATCAGGTTTTAAAATGACTGGCGGGCTTGCTTGAGAACAAGAGAGTTGAGATTAATTTTATGCTGGCAAATGACAGGGGCTGTAGAATTTTGTTTGTGCTAGAGGGGCAGTACAAGCAGTACAAGACAATGGGGCAAAGCACGGGACTGAAAACTTCTTGGATATTTCATTGTGATTGCTTTGAGACCAGATATGGTGTTGTATTTGGAGAGTGAACGCATCGTTTACTGTATCGAGCCATCTATTCCATTTGAAGCTGTGATTGAGGAAGCCTTTGAAAGGAAAAAAACAAAGTACTGAACTGGTAGCAGTGGTACGAGAGCGTGACTGGCAAGCACATAAGACAGATGCTAGATGGACCATGGGGATTGGTGCGAGACTAATGGAGATAAGTGCTAGCAGCTACAGCAGCCACAACACTTCTGCTAGACTTTGGTTTTCAAGGACGGTCACTGGAAGGAGCTGTAAAACAGTTATCGGAGGCTGCTGAAAAAGCAGTTAAGGTTGAGGCGCTCACAGACTAATTGGGGTCATGTTGTAGCCTGAATTGACTTTGTTGTTTTGTAATTGTAGTTTGATTGTTCCTGATAGTTGTTGGCATCATCATGAGTGTAGAGGGGGGTGAGTCTGGGATGCCAGACACACTGTTTAGCCTTCTGGAGGTGTCGTGGGCCTAATTCAATGAAACTCTGAAGAAAGAAGGTGCCTGCTTGATGACCTCAGTAATAATTTCCCAGGGCATGTAAACTTATGAACACAACTATATATCAAATATGAATATTATCAAAATTCTGCATTACAATATTCTAGCACTTAATCAGTAGCCTATTTAATGCCTTTAAAAAGCATCTTAAATTAGAGAATTTGTCTGCGATTATAGCAACATTCAAGTTTGCAGTAATTCTGTTGTGTTACAGTCACGGGACAGGAAGATGGCAGGGGACCTTGCAGGAGCCAAAAGTTATGGATCCACTTCCCGTATCATGAACAGCTTTGCCCTTGTCATAACTGTTATTATTTCTGCCATTGTAATTTTTAATATACGTAATATAATCAGGACTTTAAAATAAAGATTTTAAAATCCTGTAGTGTGAGATCAGCAGTTCTTGAGATATTTCTATATTGATCTGGCATACATTAGAGTTTTTGGAGGCATTTGATATTTTACTAGCCATTATTATCTTTAGTCACATTTAGTAATGTTATGGAAAAAAATATATAATAACTGATTTAATACTTACTAATCACACTTTACCAAGTGATTGTTGTTATGTAATCATTTCACACAATGTAATACTATGTTGCTGCCCAGTGATTACCATCAAATCTAAAGTGTTCTGTATTTATAACCTCAAGTCTGTCCCAAACTCCCACACCTGATGACTGGCTCTGTACAGTCATACCTATATTGAGTGAGTTGGTATGTGTATGTAAATGTGGGCAAGCTGCCATCCGGTTGGAGGTACCATACTGTCTCTTTAAGAGACCACAGAGAACATTAGTGGGGGAACATATCAGCATGCGTTCCCCCATGCTTCAAACAGGAAACCACCACTAAAATTCTGTTTAAAGTACATCTCTATATCTTTGTCACATTCAGCTGTTTTAGTAGCTAACATGTTTTTAGGTTGTGGCTGATTGACAACAATGGGAAAATATCAATATAACAACTGAAATAATAAAATAAGACATGCTAGTTCTAGAAGACATTTTTTCAACACGTTTTAGCACTGTAGGAGGCCCAATGCATGCTTCAGTGCTCTGCACTAGTTTCTGCAAAATCTTAGCAGCTAAGATGCCTCGATAAGATAAAAAAGGAAACTGCTAGAGCTTAGGTTTTCACACAACTGAGCGTCTGAGGCATTATTAAAAGATTCGGTATAGTACCTCCATGGCTTATAAAAAGCCAGCAATTCCATAAGCAATATCATAAGAAATATTGTCAGCAGTATTACTGTAATAATAGTGACATATTTTTATGACCCTTTGTGCTGTAACCAAAAGTGTTTGTTCTAGTGTTTGTTTTTTGTTCAAAAGCTGTGTCTCATGCATGTTTTAACCGTTACATGGCATATAGCCAGTTCTTGATATAGATGCCAATAGCATCATTGTTGTGTTCTAGGTCCACAAGTGTAGTATTTACCGTTTTATGGCCACTGTTTTTTGATTAAAATGGTTGTAGTGTTTTGATTTGTATGCTGTACTGTATATCTGATTCACTTTGGGTTTTTTTGCAAAGTTTTTAATATTGTGTATATGTATTAATTTATATTATCTCAAAGTAAGAATAATATTAGGAATCTTAGGAATGTGTAGAATGTGTAAGTAAATGGCAAAGTACTTATATTTCTAATTCGTATCTCATGCAGAGAGATACGAATTAGAAATATAAGTATTTTGCCATTTACTTACATACGGAGCCCCGGATATGTCATGGGGAAAAAAAATAAAATAATAATAAGTTGTGGCCACGAAATAGCAATTCGTTCCCACAAAGTACTAATTTGTGGCCACGAAATAGGTAGGCCTATAGGCTGTGCACTGGACAGCTGGATGAGCAAATCAAGCGCAACTCCTCAAACAGGAACAGTCGCTGTCACACAATGGACAGGGATAGTATGGTAGAGTGCTATTTTAGGCTGGGAATGAAATACAAAGACATTTTGAAAAGCCTGGCATTGGAGGGATTCATTATTAGCGAGAGGCATCTCCACAGACTATTAAGAGCCAGGTCGCTGCACCGTGGAGGGTGCGACTTGAGCGTGTCTCTCTGCGTTTTGCTTTTTTTTTATAAAGGCGACCGTGAACATTTCCATTAAAACATGCATCAGATAGCTGGAGGTGAATCTTCATCCCCCTCCTCACTCTCACTATTTCCCCATCCTCATCTCATCTCACGCCTTCTACCCACACACCCATCACTGTTCCCCATCCTCATCTCATCTCACGCCTTCTACCCACACACCCATCACTGTTCCATTTCTTTGTTATTATTTGCATACGCCCGTGGCGCTGATGAAATCATATCTCGGGGCACTTCTATCTTTTGTAAAACGCGTTGCGTCGCGAGGTGCGCTGACCGAGGACCTGTGCGAGATAGATGGACGGTCAGGAGCAACGCCGAGGCTGATGGAGAACGGGACAAATGAAACACTTTTAATGAAACGTAATTTACAAAGACATTGTAAAACACTGAAAGTTAATATTTTGTCACTAGCAACCTACATCTGTCCTCTGTCAAATACAGTTGCATTTACATCTCTGAACAAAACCGTTCAAGAGTTATTTAAGGAGAAGTCGAACGTGCGTTATGTTTCATTTGTCCCTCCTGGCTGGGACAAACGAAACAGCATGGGGGACGAATGAAACACAGCTTAAATTATGTAAACTTCCCACAACTTCAATATTTGACAACATACCATGAATGGTACTTCAAGTATGTGTTATTTTAGATAGATTGCTGCTGGGCTATATGTCTTGGTTCATGTCTGTTAACAACTCATTGCCATCATGCCGTATTTCGCGGTTATGGAAATAGCATGCACTATGCCATTAATATAGCTAGAATAAAGCATGTTTCGAATTATATAATGTTTCTATAGTACAAAATGTTATTTCACTCTGTTTTTATGTTAAAGCCACCACACATCCAAATAAGTGCCCTTCATGACCCACAGGCCGTCAGTCTCCATAGGTTAACATGGCAAAATTCGACCCCCTACCTGATAGCCCCAAATATATTTGCATCTTTCTAAAACTGCTTTTCCATGTCTTACCTGCATAGAATATAGTATAAACACAGATACGTGTGCATTGACTTAGAATAAATGGGGTTTACTGCCTGGTCGGGACAAATGAAATAGGTGTTTCAATCGTCCCCCCATAGACATTTAGCATTATAGGCTGTTTTGCATCCATTACAAACAAACATGCAATGTGAACGTCTGGGATTGGGGAGAGCACTAAATGCTCTACTGAATAAGCATGAAGTCAAACCTTTAAATGAAAAACACTCTTTAATAATCAAAAAAAAATAAACCGCTAATGAAGTAAACTTGTGACTATCAGAAATCATTTATCGCCTGTAACTCTGTGATAACAGGACGTAACAGGATGGCATTTGGCTGAGCAACGAAGATTAATATGCTCTATGTTTTGTCCAAATGATGTCTGTCCATCATCGTTGCACTCGGAGAAAACCGGAATGTTTCATTCGTCCCCCGTTTCAATCGTCCCGGTTGTACCCTACTGCAAACCAGAGAATTGAGAGCTGGTGGGGAGTGATGAGAAAAGACACGACAGGCTTCTACTGGCGCTCAATTTGCTCACCCAGCTGTCCAGTGCACGTTAGACTATACATATTTAAGGGCCCCAAATTACTATTTAGGTGGGGCAATTAATATTTAGTGGCCACAAATTACCTATTTTTAGGGGAACAATTACTATTTTGTGGGAACTAATTAATATTTGGTTGGCCACAAATTAGTACTTTGTGGGAACGAATTGCTATTTTGTGGCCACAACTTATTATTTTGTGGGAACGAATTGCTATTTCGTGGCCACAACTTATTATTTTTTTTCCCCATGACATATCCGGCGCTCCGTAATTACACATTCTTTTTCCTAATCAAAAGAAACTCCACAAGGAAATAATGTCAAGTCAAGTCACATATATAGCACATTTTTGTATGCACGGAATGTGTCACAACAAACATGATAGTTATACACGTTATTCCTTTGTGGAGTTTCTTTTGATTATTTTATTGACACACTTCACTTTCATTTTAGTAAATTGTAACGTTAAAATATTTTGTGACATTAGAGCAAAATAGCAATGCAACCCCAGTAGCGGGATAAATGATAACATGCTGTGGGAGGACAGGGTTGCATGCTCTTTGTACATCACTCTTTTTGTAAGCAGAACAAATGCACCCTCCATCTAAGATGAGCGAGTCCATCTCCAGTCTTTCACTGCAGGCATACATGCAGGTTATGAGTCAAGACCATTGCAACACACAAATATACATACACACACACACACACTTTGGGAGTGATTTATGTTCATAGTTGGATTCCTTTTGTATGACTGAGATGTCTGCCAGATTTTTTGGTTGAACAATGTTTTCTTCTCTGGTGTCTGCGAAAGCAATTGAGTGAATGGCCATTTAAACACCGGCTTTTCAGCAGGGGTTTGATCTTTGACCGCCCTACTGGAGGCTACTACACAACACACCTAATTCACAGCCCAGCTATATCAACTTTGAGATGACTACAAATGAAGGGAAGAGAGGGGTGGAGTGTCTGTTTGTACCAAGAACCGATCCTTCTTCAAAGATGCCTTTGGGAGTCCAGTGCCAGGACGTGAGCTGTTGATGTCCTCCAGCAGCTCCCACAGTTAGTTTCCCCTAATGAAGAACCCCTGCCTGTGTTCATTGAAAGAGAGCTGCGTCAAGGACAGCCGAGTGATCCTGTCCTTTCCAGTGTTGTACTTTGCGGAACGTGGCCGACACCTGTCCAGAAGAGAGAAGCCTATCAGGAGCCTACAATGGTCATCAGGTACCTCAAACATTGGGAGAAATGGACTACTTGCAATGAAATCCTCACACAGTGTTGTAGAACCAGGTCTCAAGGAAGAAGCGACACAAGTTCATAGGTCCGGGCTCCTTCAAATCTAAGGTTCTCAGGGGCATTCATGGCAGTCATCAGGGGCAGTTTAGGAGCTTGAGCCTGGCCCGTCAGAGATTATTTTGGCCTCACATAGACCAAGATGCGAAGGACTATATCCATCAATGCCCAAGGTGTGTCATCAGCAAGACAGCCAATCCGAGGGAATGGTGCCTCTAGAGAATATAAAGACCTCTGCACTGCTGCAGTTCTAGACTGTAGAGGACGCTAACAACAAATCTGTTGATGCGGCGGTGGTGACGGACCATTTCATCAGTCTAGCACAGGCCTTCCCTGGCCGAGACCAATCTGCTAAACAAGTAGCAAAAACAAGTCTAGGACAAGCACTTCTGCATTTATGGATTTCCAAAGAGGATCCATTCGCATCAGGATGACTTGTTGATTGATAAGCAAATTGTTGAAGGTTGCTGGCGTGAGGAAGTCACAGACAACACTGTACCATATATGGGCAATGGTGGCCCGCTTCAGCAGGACATTGGGTAACAAGATTCAAGCCCTTTCGCCAGATGCAAAGCACAATTGGCCACATCATCTCCAGACTCTCGTATAACTACACTGCTCATGAGTCGATACTCCCTTTTCTATCTTATGGCTGTCCCATGTCTACCTGTTGATGTGTTTTTCAAGAACAAACTTAAAGACCCAGAGATGAGCTGTTATGATAGCTATGTGAAGCCTCTAACAAACACCAACAAGAGGGCATGGCCATCGCTCAAATGTATGTCGACAAGGAGCAAAAACTGAACTCTACGACCGTCTAACAAAAGGTAAAAGTCCATCACTGTGGGTGACCCAAGTCCTGGTATCAAACAAGAGAGATGGAAACAAAAGAGACTGGTGGGAGTCCACGATATACACTGGCATCAGTGTGAATGCCTCCACTCACACATATTGGATCCACAACCCCCATGACAGGGCAAGAGAGAGTTGTGCACCGCAACCTGCTGATGCTTGTGAACATCTTATCTGTGGACATGGACAGTATCTCAGATCAGGCCAATGTGTCCGTGACCCCGTGAGAATGAGTCCGGTCATGTCTCTGACGTGGATGGAGTGGTGACTGCTGTGGACTAAGAAGCCTGACTATTGTGAAGAGAGTGAAGAGAGCCATACAGGGGATAGCTCACCTGCAGATGCCTTATATGTAGGCAATGAGTCTGAGCATGCAGGCAGTTTACTTCCTTTTAGCCATAGGCAGAGATAAACTCTGAATACAGCTGCACACATGCCTGTTCTGCGGACAGTCAAGGTACACACACACAAACAAATTCTGTAGTCTGTGCACTCTGATTATACACACACCACAATCTACTATTCATTAGTTTAGTTTAGTTTATTACTTTAGTTGTCAGGGACCATGAGAACTAGTTCTATACCAGAGTTAGTTAGCTAATTTGCATCTGTGGTCCCTGGGCAAGAGTTAAAAAGACAATAAAATGCATAGGCTAACATTACAGACAGTATCAGAAACAAAACAACAACATTACAGATATAACATCATACAAAACACATAATAAATTTGGTGTTCTTTAAACAAGTTGATCGCATGATTGTTTCTCTTTCCGCCATGTCTTCAAAGAAATTTTTAAACTGTTCAGAGTTACACAATTCCTAATATGTTGCGGAATGAGTTTAATTTGGTGGAACAATCGCCTCTCATTGAGGCCCTGGATACTCTCTTACATTGTCCCTGTAGAGTGACACACATTGCTTGAGGGGTGGTGGTGGTGCAAGGTCATGGATTAATTTGTACATCAAGCACATGTCAGCAAAGAAAAGCAAACTGTCAAAGGTCAACAGGTTATGCTTTTTGATAATGGTGCAGTGATGGTAGGCCTAGTGTCTTGGTTTGTTATCAAAAATGTTCACAGCCTGTTTGTAAAAGGTGTACAATGGTTTCAGCATATAGTCACACCCGCCTGGGACCAGCTTGTGGTGCAATATGACAGATGTGAGAGGATTATTGCATGAACAATTTAGCAGCATGCAAAGGTAATTGAAGCCTAATATGTCTGAAATTAATTAGGCTAGCTCTGACATTTCTGGATATCTTTTTAAGGCGAGACAAGGCAGGTGAAAACATCGTTTTTCATGCACTGGTCAATTTCGAGATTTTGAGCTAGTTTGTTACTTTGACATGTATTCTATCACACTACTACAACAAAAAAGTCTGATTTACACATTTAGGTGTTTATTTCATTATATTGTGTCTCGCGCCTGTTATGTATATTTCTCCTAAATTCAGCAAAAGTTAGCATTCTAACCTTGCATGTACTCCCGTGAAAGTGATCCAAAACATATCATGTAGTACCAGAGCCCGTCTAATGATTATGCCCAGATATTTGAAGTTGTCAACAATTGTAATCCCCGTTCCTTTGACAAAAATGTCAGGTTGTTGCTGTGCATTTCTCTTGTTGGAGAAATACATACCAACTGTTTTACTGACATTGAGAGTCAGACAGCTGCTAGCCAGTCTCACACTTTGTGTAGGCTACTGCAGTGAGTTTTGATGCAGCCTGTTTTCTATCCTTAGCATGTGTGTAGATAACTGTCTTCTGCATACATTCGGACTTCTGGGCAAATCAGAGGCATTCTGATATGACTAGTGATGGGCAAATTAAGCTTTGGTGAAGCACTGAACCACTTTGAACAGTTGATTCGAAAATGGGTTCATTACTCGAAGCTTCACTAACAGCGACCTCTCCTGGTGAAAAGCCAAGACTGCATCTAAATTATCCCGGCTAGATAGTGGACAGGAAGCTTTACTAGTGAAATAAATCTAGTGCACGCACCTAACCACCCCACCCCCACACATACGTAGTGCACATGAATAAGAATGGGATGTCATTCTTTTTACAAATAAAGATTGATCAGGAGCCATCAGAATAAAGTTTTCCCACGTCTCTCTTACATTGTAATAAAAATAAATCAATACGAACAAACTATGCTTGTCACAGTAGAGGCTACGAACCAAACGCAATGTTGTGCATTAGCATAAAGTGTTTATGCTTTGAGCGCGCTATAATTCAGACTAGAAACGAGGCCCTGCCCGTTGCAGTGGCAGCACGATTGGTTCACGATCAGTTTCTGCTTCAGACGCCATATGTCACTTGATTTTTCCGTACCAAAGCAACCTTCGGAGCAGTGGTTCAAATGGAATTGTAGTTAATGGTTTGAAGCACGTATCGAAGCTTCAGTGTCAGACTGCCATAACTAATTCTGACCCATAGTTAGAACACGTGTTGGCCACATAGTGAAGCCAGTTAACTGTCTGTTGTCTTAAGAGAGTTGGCTTGACTTGTTAAACTTCATTATAATGGGTGTAGGCTACGTCTAACCAAAAAAACTTCAAAGGCACACTGCTATTTATAGTTAAAAAGCCTTTAATTTAAGTGGGCTTACTTACACGTTGCGACAAAATGTATTCATCAGAGTATAACTGTCTGTTGTATCAGATGTATAAACAAGGTGTTGTTATTATAGATAGATAGATAGATACTTTATTGATCCTCAGGGGAAATTCAAGAGTGATGCCAATCGACTTGTTGACAGAGTCAATGTTTCAAATATTCCAGTGAAACCAGTGTTTGCCTGTTGTTTGGTTTCAAGATAGTTACTGTGTATTTTAGTGTATTCTTTATGATGTGTTAATACGCCACTGTTTCACCACACACAAGACTGAGTCAGATACAGGGACCTGTTATGTATATGGTTTGTGATAGAGTGCATACTTCCAGAAGCTGTGTCTCTCCTTCACTTCATACTTTTGGGGATACTTTACCAGTTGGAGTATTTGTAACCATGTCATGTTAGATTTTTATTTGAGATACTGTGGTGAATGTAAGGCCTTGTGCATCTATTTGGGGGCGAACTTCAGTGGAGGTGGGTTGAACAGGATTGAATATTAGAGCCACCTGGTGGACTGATTGAGCAACTGTACAGTTCATCTCTGTGCACCATGCATGCCTCCACAGAGAAAATGGCCTATTTGGAGACGGTACGCTTTGCGAAATCAACATTAATGTTTTGTGTGTTGCCACATTTTAACACCAGAATAAAGTCACCATGAGGACCTGTGTGAGAATACTTCCTGCATCTCTGACACAACCCATCGCACTTGCTCCCAAAGAATTGCCTCAATTATTCGCTTTCCTTAGCCGCCCGCATCAAATTCAAGTCACTAATGCTTGCATACAAAGTGATTGATGGGTCTGCACCCACTTACTTATGTGTTCTCATAAAGCTGTGTTACCCCTCGGCTGCTGCGCTCCTCGGAACGTTGTCTGACACTGCCCCCACACCCACGGCAATCAAGACTTTTTTCATCTGTGGTCCCCGATGGTGGGACGATCTGCCAAGTCCATACAGAGCAGGGGCGTCTCTATCTTCTCCAAGAATAGCCTACCTCCTCCCCTAGAGCTTCTGGCAACCTCACACACACAACACTTACCACACTCTTCCCTCTCTTCCTTCATCTCCCTCCTCCCTCTCCACTTTTCTCTCTCCCTCCTACCATTCCTCCTTTTACAGTCTATGACTTTGACTAGCCTACTTAATATGTGGGCACTCCTAATATGTTATCCTCCACTGGTAATTCCTCTGCACTGTAACTTAAATGTTATGCTGTAACAGTAGCCTAGCTCTAGCCTAGCTTAAATGTTAAAATGCTCAAATAAATGGCTTAGGCCTAAATATTATTCTATTGCTGTAAGTCACTTTGGATAAACGAGTCTGCCACATGAATGTAGAATTAGTAGAATCAGAACTAAATGTAATAAATATGGTAAAATAATCCGTCAGGCGTGCTTCTTAACCATGATTAAAACGTCTCTGCAGAAAAAGCAGAGCCCATCTTATCAGAGCCCGTCTACTTCCTATTAGACATTCTCTGATCTTATTAAACATTCTCTGGAAAAAGCCTATGTTCTCCATGTATTTCCGGGTGAAAGGAATATTTAACCGGAAGCAGTTGACTTGAATCTGACCGCTTTTATTTTTTAGCCGCAGTAGCATCTGTCCTGTCCATTCAAACGTTAGCCTGAGTTTTGTTTGCTTTACCTTCGATAAATAAATTAATTTGCCATTCAACAGCCTATCAGCCATCTTCGGGAGTCTGGAATTATTCGATCTAATTCAGTAAAATGTCGAGGAGACGACATAGCGACGAAAATGAAGGTAAGCGATGGGTAACGTTAGCGAAAAAGCAATAATGTTAGCCTGCGTTTGAGCAGTGAGCGTGCCATTCCTCCATGAGCAAAACTGTGATTGTATTTTAGCTAGAATTACACAGCCGACCACTCGGCTAAATATTTAGTTAGCAGATGTTTATTCTTTGAATTTGTCACCCGTTAGTATAGTTATTTTTGGGAATATTGGTTTACACTTGTGGAAACTGTTGGATACGCTAACGTTATCAGTAGAATGCGCTGCTAACGGACTCGTTAAGCGCACAGCTCATAGCTAGCTAGCTAGCTAGTGATGGGTTGTTTAGCTAGTTGGCTGCGTAAGCTTGTTAACTTGGTAGTTCACACATTTCCATCACATTGTTTTTAATATGGCCGTGTGGTTTGTGAAATACACCAGTTGAACAATTGTTTAATCAGAGCTGCTAGGACACTGCAGTGCTCACACTCGGAGGCTGAACTGGCGCACACATGCAGTCTATTTGTCTGATTTCCTATCTTGTGTCTAGATGACATCGAAGGCGTATGTCAAGGGGAAACGCCGTGGAATTCTCAGTTATAGGCCTGCAAGCCTGAGATGAAACTGGAATGCCACAGCGATGTTGTGTGATGTACAAGGCGTGCTTACCTTGTGTTGCGTAATTGTCACTTACATTTTTTGTTCATGGCTTACTGGTGAGCAAGAACACGCACACAAATGCAGACAGGCCATCTAGCGCCAAGGGAGGATTTAAACCGATGCCTACTTATATATATATATATATATATATATATATATATATATATATATATATATACACCACAGGCCAGCTACTATAATGGCCAAGCAGAAATAATACTTTGCCTGTCGGTGAGGGCGCAAGGGTCTGCCAGGGTCGGATCTTTATGATTTTAGAAGCATGAGCATCTGTGCACTTCTAATGCAATCTCCCGAAATCAGCCATCAGCATCAGAGCACTGTAGGTGGTAATTCATCTGCTTGAGTAACAGCCCGTAGCCTCAACTCGTCTTTTTTCCAACAGTTCCTTGAATTATAGTTATAGTTCTGATGGTGTGTGTTTTGTGTCTGTGTTCCAGGTGCACAGCCTCATAAGAGGAGGCGAACCTCCGAGCCCATCGAGATCGAAGACCGTCTGGAGTCGCTCATCTGCAGAGTGGGAGAGAAGGTACACACACTTGCATGTGCAGAGTGCTAGATAAGAAACACACACACACCACCTTTTTCATTCACTGTGAGCACACTCACACACGCCCAATCCCCTGCTCTTTTGATGCCATACTCTCATGCTGTCAGCCTTCAAATGCCACACACCTCATCAAAACCAGTGATGAGCTACATCTTCAACACGTGAAGTTAAACTGTGAGTTACTTTACTGAATCCCCCACCCCCTGATTTTTCTGTGTGTAGAGCACCTCGTCCCTGGAGAGCAATCTGGAAGGACTGGCCGGGGTGCTGGAGGCGGACCTCCCCAACTATAAGAGCAAGATCCTGCGCATCCTCTGTGCCGTGTAAGACACTCTTGTTACCTTGACAACCCCACATCTCTCTCCTCAACAGCCACCCTTGTCAAATGAGTGTGTCTGTGGTAACCTTCGAAGTTTAAAATTACCAAGTCAGGGGCAAATGAGTAGACGGCTGCTGCACATCAGCTGCTTCCTCTGATGTGTGTTCTTTAAATGTTCTATTATGTCTGTTAGTAGACATTTCTCACTTGCATACTGAGTTCACCACACTTTAAAAGGCTGTGTATTGGTGATGACGTGTTTGTGTGTGTGTGTAGGGCTCGTCTGCTCCCTGAGAAGCTGACTGTCTACAGCACTCTGGTTGGACTACTGAATGCGCGGAACTACAACTTTGGAGGAGAGTTTGTGGAGGCCATGATCCGCCAGCTCAAAGAGACTCTTAAGGCCAACCTGTACGACGAGGCTGCCTACCTGGTGTGTGAGAAATTTGCCATCTCTAAGACCCACAGCTAACTGTGTGTGTGTGTGTGTGTGTGTGTGAGGGAGAGATCTGCTAGTACAGAAACCTGTATATATACTGTATCTGTGTCTGGTAGTTGTGTTTTGTGTATGTATATATGTATGTGAGAGAGAGGGGTGGACCTGCCAGCTCAGTGATTCTCAAGTAACAGTGGGTGAAGTCTACTAGCTCAGAAACCCTTCTAAAACTAAAAGTGCAACCCTTCATGTTGACCACATTTCGTTCTATACTACTGCGCCACCACAAATTGATACAAAAGTTCGAGTTGCTGCGTCTTGGCATTGCTTGGCAATCATTCTGATAGAAGAAATATATTTCTTGGATGAAGAACGATTTTCTATGAATAATTTATTACATTTCTTGTTATTGTGCCATTATTTTATGAAATTCTGCCAGGTGTATGTAGTAACCGTTTGAATGACTGAAACCTACAGCCTCTTGGTGTATATTGCTCGATTAAGTAACTGTTTTTGTGTGTGCCAGGTGCGGTTCTTGGCTGACCTGGTGAATTGTCATGTCATTGCTGCTCCCTCCATGGTGGCCATGTTTGAAAACTTTGTGAGTGTCACTCAAGAAGAGGACATACCCCAGGTAAGGTGTGTGTGTGTGTGTGTGTGTGTTGAAAGTGCAGGGTTTCCTGCAGGGAATTTGTTAGTCAAGGTGGTAGGTCGTCCGACCGGGGTGGGGGGGTGTTATGGTGTCGGTCCAACCGGTGGGGGTGTGGGTGCTGGCGTCATGTTTGTGCGATTCACTACAGACTATATTTAACAATTATTTATTATAATAAATATTTATTTAAACACTACAAACTACACATCAGAATACAACTATTTCAAAATATTTGCAATTTTAACAAAGACTATTACAAACTATAGAACAAGTGCAAAACAACAAAATGTGCAAATGTGATCAGTCACTACAAGCCATCCTCCTTGGCTTTAAAAAGAACATTTCAAGGGCCCATTGTAATTGCACTGTTTAATTATTGGACCATTAATGCCCATCTTCATGCAGGCTGTCAGACTGTTGCCCTGTTCCGCAAGTCTGTCCTGATCTATACACCGAGAGTGAATAAAGTTTAGATTATTTTGTAGTTTTGTGTAATATGGATGGGATTTGAGAGTGGAGCGCTTTTTAATTTAGAGGCCGGAGCGGCCGCTCTGTTCCGCTCTGATACCGCTCACACCACGAGTCTGAGGCATGCCCAAACCCACCCAGAATTCATGTCTTCCTAATAAAACCAAGACCGTTAAATTTCAAAGATATTGGCCATGTAGCCTAAGTTCCTTGATGGGAATGGAGTTGGCTACAAAATTTAGAAAGCATACGCTGGTGGGATGTGATTTGTCAGTCTTGCGCGTCCGATTAGAGAGCTTTCCTTCGTTTACGGTCACCATCTTAAAAAGACGTGCAAGTCAACACTGCTAGGCGTGGGTGGCTGTTTACTCGGCCGCTCCTTCGCTCAAATTCGTGTCAGGTCGCTCCGCTCAATTTTGCTCCCTGCTCCACTTGAAAATCATCCCACTGCAGTGAAATCACTCTATGCTCCCTCCAATTTAAAAGAGGGAGAAATAATCTACAAGCCGAATTGTCACCTTCAACAGAAAACTTAAATCCCAAAGAACTAAGAGCAACGGCAATATATTTCACTCAGAACATTTATTTTAAAAGATGGTGCACCACCGATGTGCAACAACAAACGCTTGGCAACGTTAATACACATAAGCATAAAATTCAAGGGATCAGTGGGATTAGTTGGCTAAAGAATACAGGCTTAGCATCCAACTTTAATTTTAGCCTTCTACTTGATATGAAGCATATTCAAATTGCTCACGTTTTTCTTTGCTCATAGCACACACTCATGTTTCTGCGATGTGTCCTCTTAGATTTGAAAATGAATCTTTACTCACTGAAACGGTGTCGCCACATGGTTATTCTTGCTCTACATTGTTAGTAGTATCTAGTTGTTTTGTAGGAATAGTACGCTTGTATCAGTTTCCTTTCTAACAGTAGCGTAGCCAGAAATGTGGGCAAAGGCGGGTGGGCAAAGCGAATTTGATTGAACATAAGAGAGGCCTAGATTAGATACACCATACAAGCATTAATCATAGGCATGCTATATTTATGACATAAACAAGGAATTTATTAAACAGCTGACAAATTACGCTGAAACTTTCAACTGGAGCAAAACGATGCATGTGCGCGTCACATGAAACACAATTGAGACAATAGATTGACAATATTGGACAACTGCAAAGCCTTATCATAGGCATGTTACATTCATGACATGAAAAGTGGAACTTATAGAACGAAAATGACCAATTACGCAGTCGTTTTTAACATTTTAAACTTGCGCAAAACTGATGAACCCAGCATAAATTAAATTTAATTTCGCATAAATTAAAACACAAATTGAAGCAACAACTTGACCATTGGACAATCCTACCACAAAATCTTTCCATAGGCCTGCAACGTTTATGACATAAAAGTGGAACATGAACTCATTTCATCACACCTGACAATTAAACGGAGCTGTGTCTGTTCGCGATTTGACTGATTCTTAAGGGGGAGGAGCGGGATATTTGCACCACTCAGCTCCGTTCACTAGCTCTGATTCGGAGGCATATCACATATGTAAAGATTATAAAAACGGATTATTTTTCGATTCATGGCACGTTTCTTATTATTTTTTTAATGCGTTCTGCATGTGTGACTGCAAAGTGCTGCGGGAAACCCTGAAGTGTGCAGTGACTGGATGTGCAAGAGCCATTATCTACCCTGTGGGTGTACTGATGCATGATGTGACTGATTTGTGTGTGTGTGTTGCAGGTGCGCAGTGACTGGTTTGTGTATGTGGTGCTGTCATGTTTACCTTGGGTGGGGAAGGAGCTGTATGAAAAGAAAGACGTGGAGATGGACCGCCTGCTCAACCAAATCGAGGCCTATCTCAAGTGAGTCTATATCCCCCTAAACCAGATCGAGGCTCAAGTGAGTCTATCCCTTAACCAAATCGAGGCCTATCTCAAGTGAGTCTATATCCCCCTAAACCAGATCGAGGCTCAAGTGAGTCTATCCCTTAACCAAATCGAGGCCTATCTCAAGTGAGTCTATATCCCCCTAAACCAGATCGAGGCTCAAGTGAGTCTATCCCTTAACCAGACCGAGGCCTACCTCAAGTGAGTCAGTGGCCTTGGACCAATCTCGATGTAAACACTCACAGACCTTGGGCCTGTACTACGAAGGGAGCTTAACCTACCCAGATGTAACCCAGGGTTACTTTGTTAAACCGGGGTTGACAAAACCTGGTTATCTTAAGTGGTGTTAATCAGTGGTGTTGATTTGTTGAGCCGGGGTTAACCTAATTGAGTTTGTCTTGCTTCACATAAAAGGGGGGTTATGCGCAAGTCACCACTTTCAATGATGACACGATCACCTTATTTTACGGATGAATTATTATGACAAGTTATGAGGAATTAAAACCCACTCTACGACAAAAATTAAATACGACGGCAGTGAACAAAGCAAGGCTGTTGGCAACGTATTGCAGATCGGGTAGCCTAAAGGCCTAAAAGTAAAGTTTTTATTCCCACATGTTCTTCAAATATGTGTTAAGGAGGATTAGTAGCTTGCGGAAAGTCTGAAATTAGTTGAAATAATTAAATAGCCTACTTTGAGTTCATAGAAAGGCCTACAGATGCAACCCAATTCAGAAGTGGGCATATAGATTACAGTAATAAGGATAATTGAATGTTTAAGTAGCCCCCATTGACTGATTTAGTGTATGCCTAATCCTGTGAACATTTCAGATGCAACACCATTGCCAAACGCACATGGCAGCAGGTGAAAATGAAACACAAAAACATTATTCAGAATAGTAGGTTTATATAGTTATAGCTTGCATTAATATTTCTTAATTATGAAAACATGTAGGCCTAGCTTATAGCCTTCACTTGGCCTCTGTTTTACAGCTAACAAGAAAAAGGTGTCTGAACACTACTGTAGGAGGAAAGGCACCAGCGTGTTTTACAGTAGCAGAAGAGTTGGCCATCGCAAATAATAGTGGAAGGCCGATTATGGAGGGGGTTGAGGGAGGCATTCGGTCGGATTCTGGTGCTGTGGAAATGTGTAGCCTTTATGTGCAGGGTACAGTAATATGACATTCAATTCAACAAGTTTGTTAAAATTGTGATTTTAATTGATTAGGCCTACTGTAGGCTATGTCCGATTTATTTTAGGCTATTCTTGCTCAGATTTTCAGCATACTGTAGGCCTATGTCCGATTTATTTTTGGACATAAAGTATTCTTGCATCACCGATGGAATACATGAATGTCCACGTACGGGCATTGCTATGAGACGTCTTCCTAGATCATCTGACAAAGATAACGAATTCCCTTGGCTGACAATATATATCTTCATAGAGAATATCGTCCGGTAAGCTATATATATTTTTCTGGCGGTCTCTAAAACCCTCGCCCTGGCGAAGAGAGTCCCTCACGATTTGCGCCCAATGTCGATGGATCATCCAGGTACCGCCGACATGTCTCGGGAGAAATTGTTAGTGGAGGGGTGGTACTTATAAAGGGTGTGGTTAACGGAAACCTTCGGGTTAACCAAGAACATAACCTGGTCGGAGCAGGTTTGAGATGCAGCGTAAATTGCCATGGCAGCATACCTCGGTTAAAACCTATCCACCTTTCGTAGTACGGGTTAATCGGGAAGTTACGCCACACGTGATCAAGTTACTCTCGAAGTTACCCAGATAGGCCAGTAACCCCGCTTCGTAGTACAGGCCCCTTGAGACTGTATTCCTGCTAAGCCTGTGCGGGATGGGTCGGTCTTGCTGTCAAATTGTAAATGGCATGATGGTTCTCTGGCACTGGCTGACCGGTGATGGGCTTGGCTATGTGCTGATCTGTGATTGACTGGCTAATACTTGTTTCCTGCTCAGGAAGAGGCAGAAGATTCATGTGCCCATGCTGCAGGTGTGGGGTGCAGACAAACCACATCCACAGGAAGAGGTAGGTGTGTTTGTGTATGTGTGTGTTTATTACACATAGAGTTGCTCATATTGACATTGTAGTGTGTGTGACCTCTCCCCCTCCTCTCTTGTAGTACCTGGAGTGTCTCTGCGCTCAGGTCCAGAAGCTGAAGAAGGACCGGTGGCAGGAGCGGCACATCATGCGTCCGTACGTGGCCTTCGACAGCGTGCTGTGTGAGGCCCTGCAGCACAACCTGCCCCCCTTCACCCCACCCGCTCACACCCCCGACGCCAGCTACCCCATGCCCCGCGTCGTCTTTCGCATGTTCGACTACACTGACGCCCCCGAGGTAAGCAAACACACACACACACACTCTCCAGACATCAGCTACCCAATATCCTGCATTGTCTTTTGCATGTCCAACTACACTGAAGCCCCCGAGGGGACCACACACACACACACACAGACACACACATATACCCGACGTCAGCTACCCCATGCCCTGCGTCGTCTTCCTGAGGTGAACACTTGCCATTAGAAGTATGCTGAATACCATTGAGAAGATACTGATTTCTCCATTACTCTCCCTCAACAACCATTTTATGAGATTGTTTTAGCTTCTGCAAACATCTCGTCACACTTTGACCAAAACAATATGTATACAGTATTTTTGTAATTGTGTGTGTGTGTGTGTTTGTGTAGGGTCCTGTGATGCCTGGCAGTCATTCGGTGGAGCGCTTTGTGATTGAGGAGAATCTGCACTGTATCATCAAGTCTCACTGGAGGGAGAGGAAGACCTGGTGAGCCCTCATCATCCTGTTCATCCGTACTTGCAAAGCTCTAAGTGACGTGATGTGTACTTATATGTAGTATAATAGTAATAAGTATAGTATTTATTGTACTAATAAGAGCACTTAGTATTACACTAGTAAGTATAGTACTGATTGCCTGTAGTGTTATAATTATAAACTGTCCCCCTCACTTCACCTTCATCTGCCTCATTCATCACACACTCCTCATCATCACCTGTGATGCTTCCTGTTCTCTGAACTCTAACCTTTGACCTCTGCTCTTTGCAGCGCTGCCCAGCTACTCAGCTACCCAGGCAAGAACAAGATCCCACTGAACTACCACATAGTTGAGGTGAGTTAAAACGCACACACATACACACACACTAGGGATGCAATGATGGTGTGCTCACAGTTCAGTATGCATCAAGGTTTTTGGGCCACAGTTAGTGCAGTTTCAATATCTTAATATTTATTTGAAAATAAAACCAAAACAATTTTCAAATGGGGAATTTAATCAGTTATTTATTTTGCCAATAGACAAAACAAATCCAATCAGAAAATGGTGTGTGAGTGATTAGACTTAAGGTGCATTCAAATTTGGTAAACGGTGGTGAACGCTCATGGATAAGATGTTTTCTCTGAACAGTTAAATTTGAACTATTTGGTGTAAACATTCCATTGTCACGGTAACACTTCGCCTAGTTCACCAGCTCCACTATGTGTTTGTGGAGAACTGCCTCCTCAGACAGTTTGTGATTGTTCGCAAACGTTCTCCAAAAATTCAAGGCAAACAGAGACCTGTTTGCAAACGTTCGCCTATGCTGATTTGAACGCACCTCTGGTTCCTACAGTTTGTACTGCAATGGGGCAGCTTTTACTTCCTCTGGAGGTCTTGCCTCAAATTGTTGTTGGAAAAGTGCACTGAGACATTTTAGTTTCTCTATGAAGTGGAATCTCCCTGCTGCACATGTAATGAATAGAGCTGGCAGCATGTGAGACATCATGATGCAAACGTTTCCACTCAAGTAGACAGCAGTAGATAAGCAACACTTGCAGATTGTTCTTCGGTTGTTTATGGTTTTCTTACCTTTGCTGTCGTAGTGACATTATTTTGAAGAGTTCTCTTATACTGGTTTGAAGTTTGCCGTGGTTCTGTTTGCATGGTAAGGGTGAACAGGCTGTGGGTAGATGTCTGTGGGCTCCAGACGTTCTGTGAATGAAGTACATGAGTGCAGTCTGCAGCACAATAGCACGTTTGGGAAACTGACGGGTGTACTACGTAGTACTACAGCACTACTGTACTACTGTGCTTCTGTGCTTCACGTCTGCATTTAACTGTAGCGGGCATACAATTCGGTTCAGTGATGCAGGGGTTCCCAAACTTTCTTGCCCACGACCCCCAAAATGACGCTGCCAGTGACTCACACACACTATCCCAGGACTCGCGCACTTAGGCCTACTGAAGCACAAGCACAATACCACAAAAGAAAAAAACAATCTAACAATCATAATATTACTTATAATTTAATAATGACAATATAATTTTTTCAATACTATTATTATAAGTATACAAAACTGCACTATTTCTAATAGTTTCAACTTTTTTTTTCTTTTTCTTTTTTTTTTTCGGAAAATCATCTCTCGACCCGGGTGGGGTCCTGACCCCTACTTTGGGAACCATTGAAATAAAGTACCGTAGCATCCCTCACTCACAAACTCACTCAGAAACCAATCACCATTCAGGTGTAGTCATTAAGCGGTTGTCTCCATTCTGAATTGTGTGTGTTCAGGTGATCTTCGGAGAGCTGTTCCAGCTGCCGGCCCCCCCACACATAGAGGTGATGTACACAGCTCTGCTCATCGAGCTCTGCAAGCTGCAGCCTGGATCACTCCCTCAAGTCGTATCCTTCTCACACACATACAGAAACTTTCTCTTGCTTGCTTTTTATTTATTTTTTTCTTGCTCTGATATTCACGTTATTCGCAAAACCTTATTTCTGTCTGGTTTTCATTTTCAGTCCACTCTGTTTACATAATTACTTGGTGTAGTCTCAACAGACTCAGCAGGCCGAATATTCTTAAACTTATATTAATTTTGCAATGTTGACAATTCGACACTCAATATGGATATTCTATATAATAAGAGCAGATGTTTTAAGTAAATGTCATCTATAAGCATACCATTTAAGTAAACGTCTTAAAGTATTTATTATTTACAGTACTTAAGGATGACAAGTAGCCAGAACTTTGGATTAGCTATTAAGTACATGCAGCACCTTAACTTGTTGCCTAGACTTCATACACTATGTTGTCGATGCCTGAACAAAGGTGTGACTGCCATTTTTCACTGCTGCTTCCTTTTAATACGAAGTTTCAAGGCGACTTCCATTGTTGGCTCACGAATATCGTGGATACAGCCCCCCCTGCCCCCTTCCCACACACACACACACCCACACAATCACCTACATGTGCTCATCAGTGAGGAGTGTGTTTCCTGAAGTGAGTTTGTAGCTGGCCCAAGCCACAGAGATGCTCTACATGAGACTGGACACCATGCACACCACCTGCATCGACCGGTGAGTGTGACAGACAGACACAGACAGACACAGACGGACACAGACAGACACAGACGGACACAGACGGACACAGACGGACACAGACGGACACAGACGGACACAGACGGACACAGACAGACACAGACAGACACAGACAGACACAGACAGACACAGACAGACACAGACAGACACAGACAGACACAGACAGACACAGACAGACAGACACAGACAGAGACTCTAACTCTGTGTGTCCTCACAGGTTGATCAACTGGTTCGCACACCATCTGAGTAACTTCCAGTTCCGTTGGAGTTGGGATGATTGGTAAGAGTGTGTGAGAGAGGGCGCATGTATATGCATGCCCAATGTCAGTAGATTCTCATTGTAGAAACGGTAATGCCATTCTTAAAAAAAAAAGTGTGTGTGTGTGTTCTCAGGGCGGATTGCTTGACTGTGGACATTGAGAAGCCCAAACCCAAGTTTGTGAAAGAGGTGCTTGAGAAGTGCATGAGGTAGGTACTGAATTCACACACACGCACACACGTACGTTTACACGTTTGAGGCACCTCTGCATACACATTCATGTATGTTTTGGCGTAGCTCTCTGTGGAGTACTGGTATGTGTCATTTGGTATCTAATGTAGTGTGTGTGTGTGTGTGTGTGTGATTGTAGGCTGTCGTACCACCAGCGGATCGTGGACATCGTCCCCCCCAGTTTCTCTGCTCTAATTCCAGCTGATCCTCTTTTCCAGTACAAATATGGAGAGGACACCAGCAGTGAGTCTTACGCTCTCTCTCACTCTATCAACTCTCATACTTTCTCTTACGCTCTCTCACTCTATCAACTCTCATACTTTCTCTCACTCCATCAACTCTTTCACTCTCTCACGACAGATAGATAGATACTTTATTGATCACCAAGGGGAAATTCAAGAATTCTATCAACTCTCACTCTATCAACTCATACTTTCTCCCACTCTCACACTTTCTCACACTGTCACTCTCAACTCTCACTCTCTCACTCAATCAACTCTCTCGCTCTCTGTCACTTACTCACTCACTCGGCTGAATCTCAGTGTACCCCTTCACAGACTTTCATGCACGTTCCTACTAAATTCATGAGTGCTTGGGGCTGTCCCGCTGTGTGATTCTGAAGTGCTCGCACCCTTTCTCTGCCCTTTCTCTGCATCAGCATTTATGTAGACTTTACCCAAGGGAATTACCCATAATTCATAGTGTTGTGACGTAAAATTGAACAATGTCACTGGTGCTGTCCCAGTCCTGTTATTAGCATTTTGAACCTTTACAGCTTCTCAAACGCAATCACTTGTCAACGGATGTCCGTTTTTAGTCTTTAAGGGTTCCGCGTTTAGACCTTATGGGGACATAGAGATTGAGCCATTTCACTTGCGCGCACACACACACCCACCCTGTTAATTCTCTGTCCCCACAGGTTCGTTGCCTGGATACGCTGTATCGATCTCTGTTGGCAACGCCATCAAGAATAGGGCAACCAATGAGGAAATCATCGCCGTCCTGAGAGATGTGCCTAACCCCAACCAGGAGGATGATGACGGTAACTTAGACACACACACACACACACACACACACACACAGTGCATTAATAGGTAGCTCTTGTGCAGGTCCCAGGTGCATTCATGATCAGCGTTACAGGCTGCTGTAGAGCCACAGCTGCACTCGTATAACTGTAAAGTGTGTGTGTGTAGATGAGGGCGAGAGCTTCAACCCCCTGAAGATTGAGGTGTTCCTGCAGACGCTTCTCCACCTCGCAGCCAAGTCCTTCAGCCACTCCTTCAGTGCACTCGCCAAGTGAGTGTGTATATATATATACACACACACACACACACACACACACACACACACACACACACACACACACACACAAGCCCGCTGTGCCACACACATACCTTTAACACACAAGAGCTCTCACTAATGCATACTATTTCATCATAAGCTAATTGTCTAGTTGACACAATTTCCTGGGGTCCGGGTACAACAGACCCTGTTCAGTGTTTCCCAGAGAATTGAATTCCATTTGTAGTGGTTGGTTTGCAGAATTAACTTGAATACAACAGTTTTTAATAAATTAGCACAGCGTGGTTATGATGCTAACCAGATTTAAGCACAATTTAGTACAACCTGGAAAATCATTTTGTGGTGGTCAATGTTGATATTGTGATGGGCTGCCACAAATAAGTCCATGTATGGGAAACACTGCTGTTCCCCCTCCCTCAGTGGGCGGACACACACGCACACTCACTCCCCTTCAGAGCACTTTCCAAGTGAGCGTCCACACACACACACACACACACACACACACACACACACACACACAAAAACATATAACAAGCCTGTCCATTTGTGTCGAAGAGGAGTATGATTTGTGTGTGTGTGTGTTAGGTTCCATGAAGTTCTGAAGGCTATTTCGGATTGTGATGAGGGGAAACTTCACATTCTCAAAGTGGTCTACCAGGTGTGGAAGAACCACCCACAGGTAGGGCATGAATAAGGCAACACATGCTCAGTCAATTTCTCACACACACACACACACACACACTCGCACTCGCACTCACTCCCTCCCTCCCTACTCCTCTCTCAGATGATAGCGGTGCTGGTGGATAAGATGGTGCGTACTCAGATTGTGGACTGCGCTGCCGTCGCCAACTGGGTCTTCTCTCAGGACATGGCACATGACTTCACACGGTGAGGCGCTCACAGATGTCATCAGCATTAGCCTGGAGGTGGCCAAGTCAGGGCCTCTGAGCTCCCACGTGAGAAGCCTGACACGTGTGTGTGTGTGTGTGTGTGTGTGCGTGTGCGCGTTTAGGTTCTACATGTGGGAAATCCTCCATTCGACTCTGAGGAAGATGAATAAGCATGTGCAGAAGGTCCAGAAGGAGCTGGAGGAGGCCAAAGACAAGCTGGAGAAACAACAACACAAAAAGGTGTGTGTGTGTGTTCGAGCGATACAGTAAGGATGACTATAAGGCATGTGGATTTCAGCTAAACAAATGGTGTCTACGTGTTCGTGTTGGGGACGTCATGAGAACCGATACTTGGTACCAAGCTGATACTAAAATTCGGAAAACATTTTCTTGGGTGAAGTACCGTGAATGCAGTTTTCCAGACCTGATGGGGGCCATGTTGTATTGTTGCAAGTCTGCCATAGTCCATTTACTAACATATGTACACTCTAATTCTTTATCTTTCGTGTCTCACCACTATGCTTATTAATTGATCCTAGCAAATGGTTTTACATTGAATCTATGCAGAGTTTATGGTGTTCCCTAAGCATGTTGCCTACATGTTGTTGTGTTATGTGCGCAGGTCTGCGTAGCGTCGCAATTCCTTAACATAACAGTAAAAATAAACTCCTTGAGGGACCTCTTTGTAAGTAAAGTTACAGCCATATTCTGTTCTGACTGGGTGGGTGGAGACAAGGGTAGTGATGTTTTTGTTCCGACGTGCGTGTGTGTGGATAGGCCACATGCCTGTATGTTTTTCAGAGGGACAGCAGGGATGTGGAACTGGACCGTTCGAGGGGGTATGAGGGTAGTGATGTTTCTTATCTGACGTGTGTGTGTGTGTGTGTTTCTCAGAAGGACAGTGGGGACGAGGAGGAGATGGATCGTTTGAGTGGGGACGAGGACATGCAGCTGGAGGAGCAGATTGAGCGTTTGCAGGAGAAGGTGGAAGCGGCCCAGAGCGAGCAGAAGAACCTCTTCCTGGTCATCTTCCAGGTGGGTCAAAGGTCACCATTTACCCAAGAGTAGACTTACTTTTGGAACAGCTGCTCTCACTCACCAGCTCTCTCCCTCTCCCTCTCCCCCCCTCACCCTCACAGAGGTTTATAATGATGTTGACTGAGCACCTGGTTCGCTGTGAAACTGGCGGAATTGACTTCAACACCAGCTGGTATAAGATCTGCATCGAGAGACTGCAGCAGGTCTTCCTCATGGTACTCCTCCTCCTCCTTCCTACGAACCTAACACACACATACCTTAACACACACAATCATACCTCACCACCAGGATGTCCGCTAGGGTTTTGTCTTGCCGATCCAGTGACTGGAGAAAATGTATTTTACGGGGACACATTTGAAATTTACTGTCATCGTAGACTTTAATAGACTGTGAATAGATTAAGTTAGTTCCACAGTAGGCTGTTAATAGATGTCAAGTCAGTCCCACAGTAGGCTGTTGATAGACATTTTTGTTATGAACACGCATGTCCTATTACAGTTAGACTTACTTTTTTTTTTTTACTTTTGCCAGTTTTTCTTCAATTTTACCAGTCAAAACACACACACACACACCATTAATGACATGAACATGTTTGCCTTAGATTAGTCAGACTCTTACTCTTCTCCTATGTGTGTTTCTAGCATCACGGCACCATTCAGCAGTACATGGGGACCTTGGAGCACCTTCTGTTCACTGCTGAACTGGACCCCCACATCTTACACGTCTACCAGCAGTTCTGCGCTCTCCAACTCTGAAACCTAACACACACGTACTCTCCAGGAGGGCCAGGGGGGAGTTGGACTTTGTTCGAGATAAAATGCGTCAGTGGAGGAGCTGGCCGTTTGTATGACAGTGTTTGTAGCCTCAGTGTGTGTGTGTGTGTGTGTGTGTGAGTGTGAGCGAGCGAGAATGTCACAGAGGAACAGTTTGTGTGTGTGTGTGAGTGAGGGAGAGCATGTGTCTTTTTAGCTACAGTATAACTACACTGGTTGAGAATGTTCCAGTGTCAATCAGTTGTTTTTGTTTTGTTTTTTCTTTTGCTTGTTTTTATTGTTTTTATTTTTCAGTTGCTGGTAGTTTTGTGACCTATAGATATGTTCCAACAGGAGGGTGAGTGGGGTGAAAGGTCATGTGTGTGTTCGCCCAGGTGGAATCTGTGTGAGCCTCAAGACCCTACTGAAATACACGTCTTCCTCTTTTTAAACCCTTCTCTGTCTGTCTCTTGGTCTCCCTGACACACACACACAGTCTTTGGAACAGTATCAAGCACCAATGTGAGATTTAACATAATCATCTCTATCTCCTCCAGTAGAGCATTTGCTCTCTTTCGTTATATTACATTATTGTTATTTTTTATTATTTAGATCAACAAATGTACATTGATCAACATCCTTCATCAATGACATTTCAGTGGCTGACTTTTCAATAAGTTGGTTGTGCTCAAAGGCATTAAAGGAGAATACTGGCAATTTTTCATGAGTATGGGGACTCGTGAACATGCCCCCCCAAAGTCTAGCAATGTAACTGCCTGGCTGCTCTAGCTATTGGCTGCAGCAATTCCAGCTAGGTGGAACCAATTTTGTTCAGTTTCGGTTTAGTACCGACAGTACACGGTAACCTCGAGAAAAAGATCTGTGTGAAATTTTTTTGAAAAAAGGTCACATGGCACACACACAAACACCTTCATTACACTTCCTCTACCACCCACCAACCCATACAACTCAATCCCAGTTACTTGCTCACCCACACTCATGTTTGCCTTTTTTGGTAGAACCTTTGAATTTGGAATATCTGTTGCGTAGCTGGCTATAGACCCTTTCAACAATAAAAACAAAAACAATGCTTGAACGTTCTATTTGCAGAGGAAGTAGATTGGGAACCAAATAGAACGTTCAAGCATTGTTATTGTTTACCTTGTTAAAAGGGTCTAAGTGTCCATATCACATTTAGGTCCACGGCGACCCGTGTTCTAGTCCGGCCCAGGGAGTTTCCCGATTCTATCCCATCTCTCTCTCCCACTTGCTTCTTGGCACTCCACTGTCTTATCATCTTGAAGGCATAAAAGCCCAATGCCCAACAATGGTTTACGCTAATCACAATCAGCTAATGTGAAAACAGCCGTGTTCAACGAAGCTCAGTATTTCAGTGACGGGTATTGCCGAAGCGTCAGCCCTGGTGTCAAGCCCTCCTTGTGTGAAGACGTATACTAGTAAAGATGAGCACTTTTTAAAAAATTATTTTAATGGAAAAAAATTACAAATATCTCCGTGAACCACAATGACATCAATACACTCTTAAAATGAATGTGTTGTCTCTATCTGGACACAGAGATGTGTTAAAAAAACAATGTAAGTTGTGTTATTTTCAACACATATTGTGTAACAAATAAAATTAAAAAAAAGGAAACCACACATACTGTATTGTATTGTCCTATCTGGACACAGAGATGTGTTAAAAACAATGCAAGTTGTGGTGTTTTCAACACATTAGTTTTAAGAGTGTAGATGGTAAGGTATTAGGCGTTTTAATTCCCATCCTTGTAGCATCCATTTTTCCATTCCACAGTGGGGAGACGTTCACCTTGACTAAATAACTAATGTCCTTGCTCTAACAGTCTAATTATCTATTTCCTTATTAGTTGCATACTTGAGGTTGAAGATATTTAGGCACATCAAGTTTACCACATACTGGAATTTCAAGGTTCATAGCCTTATGATTCTCTTGTTCAGTTCTGCACTGCACTTGAATTCGGAACCTTGGGCACAGATATTGTAAAAAAACACATGATTTTGGTCTATTGATGACTGGTTGATTAAAAGCTCTGTCAGTAAGTGTAAATATAAATTCTTGAATGACTCTTAATTCTCACTACAGAAATTGTGTTCACTCTACATGAACTTAGACAAAGGCAGACTGTATACTATTTGGTATCACGGGCCAAATTGTATACATTTTTTTATTTTTAATTATTTACATATTTAAGGACCTTGTTGATGAGTATGTGTGAAGAATGACAAAGATGCATGGTTAAATTTGTAACTATTAGTTGGTAGTTCCTATTTTCAATCAATCAATTAAAAAAAAATGTCTGCCATTGTCCCCAGTGGCCAAATGCGATGTGCCTACGATTCTAAATCTGATCAGACCCATTTCGTGAGTTTTTTTTATACCAACTTTGATGCTTTTATCACAGAGGGATCGATTTTTGTGCTTAACTGCCTTATGATAGTTTTAATAGGCGAAATCAGTAGTCCCCAAACTTTTTTTCAGAGGGCCAGTTCACTATGCCTGGCTCTATGAGAGGGCCAGAGACTTGGAGTATGTCAGTAACCGTAAATAGCTTAGTGCTGTGAACGACAGCAGTCTACTTTAGTTGGGGTCTGTTGATGGGCAAAAATGTCCATCTCCTTGTCCCTGTCAAGGTTGCCATGGTCGTGGACACCTCAACAGGCACAGGCAAGATCTATATTTAATTATATATTTAATCATAGGCTATTGCAATCTAATACCATACTGTGTTTATTTTATATTGCCATCAAGCCATATCAATATAAAATGTGGAACATGGAAATAGCTCAAATAAAATAATACTAATAAAAAGACTTAAGCAATCCTAAAAGTTGTGAACAAGCAAAATCCTACAAATAATTTTGTGTGAGAGAGATCAGAATTCACTCAGGTATTATCAGTGCCC
Source organism: Alosa alosa (assembly GCF_017589495.1). Classification (NCBI taxonomy): domain Eukaryota; kingdom Metazoa; phylum Chordata; class Actinopteri; order Clupeiformes; family Clupeidae; genus Alosa; species Alosa alosa. The sequence continues at coordinate 14,157,568 of NC_063202.1, forward strand.
CCCACACACACACACACAAGTAAGACAAAAATGACAGGTCCTCAGAAGCCACACATACAAACCAGTTGTAATGAGGAATTTATTTCCAAATCTCTGTCTAGTCTTTGTCTGGATATGAACCTGACAAATGCCAATTAGAAACTCAAGTAAAATTGCTGAGTGCAAATACTGGTGTACAGTACTAAAAAAAGGTAATTAGCAGTTATCAGGTATTTGAGCCACTTAGGGCCTCCTTACACCAAACAACTTTGACAAGATTTGGGAAAGATTCTTGACAGATTGGAGTCTTTTACCTAATACCCCCCATTTAAGCTTTACTCAAAAGACTACAATCTTTCAAGAATCTTTCCCAAATCTTGTCAAAGTTGTTTGGTGTAAGGGGGCCCTTCAATTATGCAAAACTAGTTAATGTTTTAGTAACATTCAAATGATCGAATCAGTGCAGCATCCACATGTATGAAAGCACATCAGAAGACATACAGATTAATTACATTATTTGGTCACAGGTAAGTACCATCATAGCATTAAAAAAATATATGATGTAGAAAAACTAGTAAACATACAATATATTAGTGAAAAAATGGGAATGACAAACAAATGGTTAATGAAAAAAACAAACGACAAAAACAACATTTCTGACAAAGTAGCTACTGCTTTGGTCCAGGAGTTGTTTCATCTCTTCTGCTATTGGTGTGTGTATGATCTTCAGGCAGAAGACCTGACCACTGCCATTCGTGCTACTGCTGCTGTCTGTGTGTGTGTTTGTCTGTCCCAGTCCCTGATGCCCAAAAAGATGTGTGTATGCTATACTGGTCTGATGCCCTGGAGGAAGGAGTGTGTCAGTAGCCTACCAGTTTGATGTCCTGAAGGAAAGTTTGTGTGTGTGTGTGTGTGTGTGTAAGGGAAAAGTGGATATGTTAAGAGGCTTCCGGCCAAAGTGTGTGTGTGTGTGCTTAAAAATGTGACCTCTCTCCATGTGTGCTTAAAAATTTGACCTCTCTCCATGTCTGATGCTGTATGTGTGTGTGTGTGTCTTTGACCTCCATGTCTGATTGGGTGGGGATCCATGGCATCACTGTCTCTTTTAGGCTATTGTATCGGGTGGATCGAGTGTGTCTGAGGTATTAAGAGCGAGTGAGGTGGTGGGTGTTGTGTGAAGTGTGTCTGAGTGATTTGGGTGTGTGTGTGTCTGAAAGATTAGGTTTGTCAGTGGTATCTTGTGTGTGTGATGGGTTCTCGGTGTTAGAGGTATCGTGTGTGTCTGTAATAGTGGATGTGTGTGTGCTGCGTGATTGTCCTCCTGCGTCTTCCTCTGCTTTCAGACGTTTGTATTCTGTGTGAAAGAAACACACAAACACACAGGCCCCCATACAAAACAGCCCCGCCATCACCAGCACAGGCACTGAGACACACACGCACACAGAGAGAGAGAGAGAGAGAGAGAGAGAGAGAGAGAGAGAGAGAGAGAAAACACAACACAAGAAAAGTTATTATGACTAATAAATACTAAGTGTGTGTGTGTGTGGTCCTGTATAGCTGGTTGTTCAGTAAAGCAGAAGCGAGAGTGCCGAGAGATGTTCCATGGGGGCACATTCATTTCCTCCTCAACGATTCCGTGTGTGTGTGCACAAATGATGGCCGCAAGTTGCTTTTGTGGTGTTTTGTGTGTGTGTGTCTGCCTGTGTGTGGTAACTGTAGGGACTGCAATTTCCTTTTTTGTGATCAGTGCATGATGCTGATCAGTGCAGTGCTTTTTTTCTGAACATTTGGTCTTTGGAACATTTCTCAAATCATCTTAAACATTTGCATTTTATGGTCTGTGCATTTCTCACCTAAGAAGAAAACTGAATGCACCATAATCAGCATACATTGGAGTTTACCATAACCTGTGTGTGTGTGTGTGTGTACACCATGTCATTGGGGACTGATGAAGCATATGGTTGACACATTGGCTTCAGGTCATTATACTATTTGCATGCGTCTCCTCGATTCTCCAGCTTATGCCAAGGAAATCATTCAAAGCTCGACGTCATCGAGGATCTCTCATTTGTCTAATTGCTGCCAGAGGAGGTGAGAAGAGAGGAGAAAGGGACGATACAGAGTTGCATCCTACGCGGAAGCGCTTTCAGTCTGAATGAGCGATTATTGGTCCAAACTGCAAAGGTGAAAAGTTCCCTCCCATTCCTGCACATCTGTCAACTTTCGATTTAAAAAAAAGTCCTTTTTAGCGTTTTATTAGGGACAATAGATGAAAAGATAGGCCCAGAACAAATCTTCATACGCTACAAATTTCTTTGAAACTGAAAGTATAAGTATATATACTCTTTTGATCCCGTGAGGGAAAGTTGAGAGACGTGGGAGGGAACTTTTTTTACCTTGACAGCTTGGACCAATGATCGCATAATTCCGACATAAAACATTTCTGCATAGGATGCTCTCGTGTTTCCTCGCGTATCGGCCCTTTCTCCTCTGTCCTCTCCTCGTTCTCATCTCCTATGGTTGCAATTAGACAAATGAGATATCCTTTATGACGTCAAGCTTTGAACGATTTCCAAGGCACAAGTTGAAGGACTAAGGACCGAGGAGAGAGGGCGCATGCGAATAGATGTTTCAGATCCAACCATAATGATCACAGATCCCATTTGCACTCCGTCTAAGCTGTATACGTCTATGGTGTATAGCTATGCTAGGTGAACGATTCGCCTATTACAAGTTCGTTTACCATCAAATGGGCTCGTAAAGGTGAACATTTTGCATAGTGTACCTTTAACATGACTGCATTTGCAAAACATTCAAAGGAATTTAGAAATGGCTGTGGTGTTGTTCATAGGTGATGATGGAGATGCTTAACAAACAGAAATGTAACTCTTTTCTGAGGAATGCTCCAAAGTGTGTGTGTGCATATGTGTGCGCGTGTGTGCGGAACTCACCCCTCCAGCTGAGAGTCCCTCCTTCAGAACACACAGAGAGGGGGGAGTCGGCCAGTGGTGTTGTCAGAGCTCCCAGGATGATCATGTACACTAAAGACAACACCTGCCTACACACACACACACACACACACACACACACACACACACACACAAACATCAGTGTATACACTATGACCATATACATCACAAACACACACATTACAGAAAACCTGCCATCGAACACACACACACACAGAGACAGATGTGTTGCAGTATCACATACTATCACACATACCCAGCGATGAAGATGAGGCCAGCTGAGGTGGCTTCGCCAACAGGATAGGAGCATTCTACCGTGAGCTCCATGGCAACAGGGTAGATGGAGAATCCAAAGAGACCAAACAGAGAACACATAACCGCCAGCAACACCTTCTGACCTCGCATCTGAGAAAACTACACACACACACACACACACAATAATAATTATACACACCCTTGCTCCTGAGAAAACCACACATACACACATTATGCACAACTTCTGACTCCGAAAACACACACACATACACATTATAGACACCTTCTGACCTCACAGTTGAGAAAACCACACATTACATACCACAGTTAATCTAAGAAAACCACATACACACACACACACACAGACACTGACCACAGCGAAGGCAGTGCAGCCTAGGGAGGCTAGGCACATGTTGATCTTTGTGACTTCTGTGAACTTCCTGGTCCGGTCAACATAGAAACCAAGAGCTCCTGCCCCGATCACGCCACACAGAATGAAGAGGGCTCCACACAGACCAGCAAAGTCCTAAACACACAAATAAATATAAGGTGTGTGTATGTGCGCTGTGGTTTGTGTCGTACTGTGTTGCGTGTGTGCATGTGTGTGCTGTGTGTGTGTGTGTGTGTGTGTGTGTGTGTGTGTGTGTGCGCGCGCACACACTTACGTTGGTGTATCCTTTGACACACAACATCTGTTCCAGTAGGCTGGAGAAGCAGGTGAAGATGCCAATGCCGGAGCCGAAACACAGTAGCAGTAGCATGTAGGCTCGGTTACACAGGAGCTATACACACACACACACACACACAATACACAATTACAAAATATACACATAAACAGACACACTATACACAATTACACAATATACTCATAAACACACACACACATCATACACAGTTACACCATATACAGACACACATATACACACCATCACACACATGTGCCATGGCATATGCTAGACAAAATATACACACACACACACAGACCCTACAGCAGGGACAGACTGAAAAAAGGGGGCTTCAGGGGCATGCTCCCCCGTGATGGAAATTTTGAAAAATAAATTATTACTTCTGGTGAATTTTGTGGAAACTAATTGATAAATTGACTTAAAATATATTATATTATAATATACTGATAGCATATTACAATACAAGTTACAACCTATAAAAACCTACACAGGTTGTTTTATTCAACTAATGTTAAGCAAGTCTATTGGGAGTTTTATCTCATCACATACTACATGAAGGAAGTAAGCCTAGCTTCTGAGCAAGCTTTGAATAATACAGTTGTGTTTTGCCAATGTTTTATGAATACCACTTTGTTGAACTGAAGAAAATAAACGGTAATGCCTAGATGTGCAGCACGCCTATTCGTAGCCCCTTTTAAAAAACATTTTTTCATATTCTAGCATCATGTTTAAAACTGGATAAGGGGTAAGGTTTAAGTCACACCAAACGCACGATAGGTTACGCTAAATTATTCTAGAGGTAAAGTTTGTTAATAGCCTAAACATAGCTTACCTTTGGGGAAAAACTGGTTAAATGTCACTGTTCTCCCACTCAGTTTTCTGTTACCTTGTTTTTCGTTTTTGCTAGGCCTATCCAAGTTCTTCCACGAATACATCTTACTGACTAACTGATATTCACCACCTGTTCTGCACGCACGGAATTCAATTCTAGCGCACTTTAGAGGCGCAAGGCTACTATGAGCAAGAATGAACCATAGAGAGGGGGCACAAATGGCACATATTGGCACAAATGTTTACTTTTTTGGATGACAATGACAACTGGTAGCGTAGACATGAGTAAGCCTGAGTGACGATTTATGTGGAGAGCTAGACACACTTAGTCCTATGAGCCCTATATGAGCCTCAATGAGCCACTGAGCCAGGCAGTCGACGGCTGTTGGATGGACCGCCGTTCTGGACTTTTCCAGAACACATGGATTGCCAGTCCATCCCTGCCTTACAGAGACACCATAGAGCACACATACCCAGTAGAAATGTCCAGGACATCTTCACAGGAACATAGGATACATATAGTTTCAGAATGAATGGGTTACTGTCTGTGTGTGTGTATCAGCCTGATGCCCTAGAGGAAGGTGTGTGTGTGTGTATGTGTGTGTGTTTGTGAATACCAATCGGATTCCCTGGAGTAAGGGGTGTGAACGTGTATTTGCGTGTGTTCTTGTATTTTTGTATCATTGTCAGCCTGATGCCCTGGAAGAAGGTGTGTGTGTGTGTGTGTGTGTGTGTCTGTGTGTGTGTGTACCAGTCAGATGCCTGGAGGAAAAGGTGTGTGTGTACCAGTCAGATGCCCTGGAGGAAAAGGTGTGTGTGTGTGTATCAGTTGGATGCCCTGGAGGAAGGTGTGTGTGTGTGTGCAGTGTTTCCCATACATTGACTTATTTGTGGCGGCCCACTACAATATCAACATTGACCACCACACAATGATTTTTTCCAGGTTGTACTCTGGTTAGCATCATAACCACGCCATGCTAATTTGTTAAAAACTTGTTGCATTCAAGTTAATTCTGCAAGCCTACCACCACAAATAGAATTCAATTCTATGGGAAACACTGGTGTGTGTGTGTGTGTGTGTGTGTGTGTGTGTGTGTGTGTGTGTGTGTGTGTGTGTGTGTGTGTGAATACCCCTTGGAGGAAGGGGTGTGTGTGTGTTTGTGTATTTTTGTATCACTGTCAGCCTGATGCCCGGAGGAAGGTGTGTGTCTGTGTGTGTTTGTGTGTGTCTGTGTGTGTGCACCAGTCAGATGCCTGGAGGAATAAGGTGTGTGTGTACCAGTCAGATGCCCTGGAGGAATAAATGGTGTGTGTGTGTGTATCAGTTGGATGCCCTGGAAGGTGTGTGTGTGTGTGCAGTGTTTCCCATACATTGACTTATTTGTGGCGGCCCACTACAATATCAACATTGACCACCACACAATGATTTTTCCAGGTTGTACTCTGGTTAGCATCATAACCACGCTGCGCTAATTTGTTAAAAACTTGTTGCATTCAAGTTAATTCTGCAAGCCTACCACCACAAATAGAATTCAATTCTATGGGAAACACTGGTGTGTGTGTGTGTGTGTGTGTGTGTGTGTGTGTGTGTGTGTGTGTGTGTGTGTGTGTGTGTGTGAATACCCTTGGAGGAAGGGGTGTGTGTGTGTGTTTGTGTATTTTTGTATCACTGTCAGCCTGATGCCTGGAGGAAGGTGTGTGTCTGTGTGTGTTTGTGTAGTGTCTGTGTGTGTGTACGAGTTAGATGCCTGGAGGAATAAGTGTGTGTGTGTGTGTGTGTGTACCAGTCGGATGCCCTGGAGGAATAAATGTGTGTGTGTGTGCTAGTTGGATGCCCTGGAAGAAGGGGTGTGTGTGTGTGTGTGTGTGTGTACCAGTTTGATGCCCTGGAGGAAGGGTTCTGAGTTGGAGGTCTCAGCGCTGGCTGAAGGTGGGGTTGGAGGGGTGCTCTCACGAATACCCACTGTTGCTAGGAAACACACAACAGTAGCAGGGACCGAATACACAAAGAGCTGAGAAGGAGAGATGAGAGAAAGAAGGAAAGGAGGAGAGCAGAGAAGAGAGGAGGAGAGCAGAGGAGGTGAAAGAAGGAGAGGAGAAAAGAGGAGATGAGAGGAAGAGAAAAAGAAGAGAGCAGTGAGGAGAAAAAGGGGAGATGAGAGGAGGAGAAAGAGGAGAGAGAGGAGAAAGGGGGAGAAAGGAACAGTGATGTTTACAAAAGAAAATCCATCTCAATATAAACTCTAATATGATCATGTACATGAATAAGTGTGTGTATGTATGTATGTGTGTGTGTGTGTGTGTGTGTGTGTGTGTGTGTGTGTGTGTGTGTGTGTGTGTGTGTGTGTGTGTGTGTGTGTGTGTGTGTGTGTGTGTGTGTGTGTGTGTGTGTGTGTGTGTGTGTGTGTGTGTGGAGAAGGTGCTCACGGCAGAACCACTTGTGTGTGTGCATGTGTCTGTGGTGAAACTGGACTTACGAGTTTGGTGAGGTCACCAGGAGAGCCCATGATAAGAGGCGACATAATGTTGGCGATCAGCACACCAAGTGGATTGGCTACAAAATACACACACGCACACGCACGCACACACGCACACGCACACGCACACACACACACTTGTAAGAACCTTCATTCGGCAGCACACAGCAACCCAAAGACAGCACTATGAAACAGGAGCATTGTGTGTGGAGACAGGAATGTTGTGGGTGGAGACATGTGTTTGTGGGTGGATATGGGTGTGTTTGTGGGTGGAGACATGTGTGTTTGTGGGTGGATATGGGTTTGTTTGTGGGTGGAGACATGTGTGTTTGTGGGTGAATATGGGTTTGTTTGTGGGTGGAGACATGTGTGTTTGTGGGTGGATGTGGGTGTGTTTGTGGGTGGAGACAGGAGCATTATGGGTGGAGACAGGTGTATTGTAGGTGGGCTGGGGTGGGTGCGTGAGCTCTCACACATGGAGGCGATCATGTTGGCAGTGGCCCTCTGTTGCTGTGGAAACCAGACGGCGGCGAGTTTGGTGGGGCTGAAGATGACGAGGGGCTGGGCAGCGGCACACACCAGCTGCCCCGTCAGCACCAGCGGGAACCGCACTTGGGGATCCATATCCATGAGCAGCACCCCAATAAGACGCAGCACGCTGCCAAGCATGTTCAGCCACGATCCCAGGATCAGCTGCCAACACACACACACACACACACACACACAGCCCGCACACACACACACAAAAAATCATTATTTTGGTCAATATTGAGATCACGATTATTCAACGTGATTACTCAGAGACGATGTAAACATTATATATTTTCTAAACTAAGGAGGGTTTAAATCTACAAACGGAAGTGGATGGCTGTCAATCAACCCTATGGACTCCTTAAGAACTTTGTTTAGAAAACATAATTTAACCCTTAGATTAGGACACCACTATTCAAGAGCATAATAATTGTACCAATACCAACATAGTTGAAATTGTCTGCTTTATACAGAGATGATGTGTGACTTCATCTCCACTCAGGTTCAAAAACATGACTTTTGGTTAGAACCTTCTATAAAATCTGCTTGCTTGCTTGATTGATTGATCGATTTATGGATCCAGGTACTGACAAAAACACACACATACGTACGCATGTGTACACACACAGATACTGTGAGCTGTAGGCCGCACGTATCAAGCACCCAGGTACAGGACAAACACACACACACACACACACACATGTACCTTGAGACACAAGCCACAGGTGTCAAGCACCCAGGTACTGACACAAACACACGCAGGCATGCACACACACACACACGTACCGTGAGCCGCAGACCACAGGTGTCGAGCATCCAGGTAGTGAGACAGCTGAGTGGGATGGCCACGATCATGTAGACCATCGAGAGCCAATTAATCTGATCCAGAGTGACGCCCAGAGCTCCCGCACAGTCACCTGCCACCGGGGCAAAGGTCAGCCACAGCTAAACAAACACACACACACACACACACACACACACATGCTATGAGTATGGATATAACAACCTAAACCTACAATACAAAGGGAAACACAGCCATTTACACACAAAATAAACAAACAAAACCACACAACACATGGACATTTATACATTACAAACACACACAAGAACATATATGTTTATACAAACCTTAACATAGAGCCATTGACACAGACATACACTGATGGACAAAAGTATTAAAACAACATATGCCTTGTATTAGTTCTCCCTGCACACAAACTGTAAATTATACAAAATAGTTAGAAATACTAAAAGGGAAAAACTCCTCCAGTCTTGACTTCCATGGAGCAACTGTTTTTCACTAAGATGGAACTCCATGCCACATGGCAAAATCTGTGACAAACTGGCTATGTGACAATGGCATTCAGCTTCTGGAGCCATGGCTTGGGTCATGTCCAGACCTACAGTATACCCAACAGAAAACTGCTGCACAATCTCCAGGGGGGTATTCCAGGTATGTGGTTTAGTGACAAACCTGGGTTAGTTAACTCAGAGTAAGTGGTAAACAACCTAATAGAAGAGCTGTATGGCTTCATTCTCCTTAGAAAACAATGCCTTAGGGCTCTTGTTGTAGGTTTGCCACTTACTCTGAGTTAACTTACTAAACCACTTTGAATACCCCCCAGGAAGGAGATCATGGTTTTTTTTTGTATTGTAAATTTCAGTACAAGTAGACAAACAGGCAGAAGCTGTTCACCAGGATGGAATCAAACAGCCGTGATTGAGCAGGTGACATCAGAGTATTGCAGATTACTTTTTACCATTTTGACTATGCCTAGCCACAACCGGCAAGTTTTGAAGAATAAAGGTAAAGGACATCAGACTATTGATTGTTGTATAGCAATTTAATTGTATACAATAACAAAGTGTTCCTACCGTCTTCATTGTCATGGTTTTAAACATGTGAGAATGTCATGAAAACACTGAATTGTCTCAATAGTTTCGCCCACGACAGGACACAACTAGGCCAATGTCACACTGTTATAATAACACCATAACAACACTGACCGCTAAACCACCACGGCACCCTACGACCTGCTGACCCACTAGCGCTGTCTGTCTGTCACAATATTTTCATTACCCCACAACAACGATCTGTGTCAGACATAGTAAGCGTGTGTGTGTGTGTGTGTGTGTGTGTGTGTGTGATTTCTCTATCATCACTGCTTCCCATAATTTGCTGACGCCTCTGCTCGTAGCTGGTAGGCCTAGTTTGTGGTTTTAGGTCTCCATGTCTCCGTTTTAAACTCCCCCCCCCCCCCCCCTCCGGTCACCTGATACATGCGCTGATACAATCAATGGGTGCACTCCCGGTCAACCCCAGTGACTGACAAACTTAAACTTTAGTGTCAGTGGCCATAGGAACTGGTCATTGTCAACACCAGACCTTGCTTGACTTATAAAAACAATGCTACAGAACAAAGCGAGCCTTAATAACCTGATCATTAATTAGGATAAGGCTTAAACATGTCAAATCTCGTGGTACATTTCTCCGGTAAAACATCTGTTCAGCTGGCCTACAAGTTCAACTAAAACACTTTCAGCATTCATGCGACACACAGACACAGCTGTTCGGCGCAATAGTTCCAAGCGTCATTCTGCCGCGGCAACTTTAATTTAGCTACACTTTTCACGCGTCTGCTTTAATTTACTCTTAAGCTAGAGGCGTGGATTCTATTTCGCCAAATAGCTAACTGTTTTTATTGAAGTAAAGTCACATAGTTGTCCTGCCATCCAGAGGACGAAATCAGGTCACCTACCATGGCGTTGGAGCAGTTGAGCAGACAAAGCACCAGTAGAATAAACCATCTCCTGCGGTACACTTTAAACTGAAGCAGTTTGAGCAGGACTTGGTTGGGCTCTGGGCTGGGCTCGCACCGAACCTCCTCCGAAACAAAGCCAGGCGCCGCCGGGCTGTCGTGATCCATCAGGGCGAAGGGAGTTTCGTAAGTAGCCTACACACAGCTCTCTTCCTTCTACCCGAGAGGCGCTCCAGAATCTGACAACTCTCTTCAACCCCAGGAGTTGGTCGTTCATTATTAACTTGTCTTTGCGGTAGTCTTGCGCGTATGTGCCCTGACCGTGATCATGTGTGGTCCTGGTTTATAGTTTCCTCGTTCTGCTCTAATGCCGGGAGCGAGATGCTCCGAGTTTCTGTGGTTATCCCGGTCGAATTCCGGGCTGGCTGGAGCTCCACCCTGTGTGCGCACATCGACACGAGCCAGTCTTAAAGAGAGTCGATTTAGCGTATGAAGTTTGAAGTTTGGAGTATGTTAGTATCTTTGATTTACTGACCTGCAATTGATTAAAATATTGCCTATAACGAATCATGTTAAAAGTTCAACACCTTTCGAGGATCTGCCTTAGACTAATAGTCTACGTAAAAACAACATATTTGCCATTTAAATTATAGACCTAACTGTGTGTCTAGCCTATCTCTTGACCAAAGAAGTAATGCCAGTGATGCGTGCAGGCCTGCATTTTAACGCCAAATAACGAAATCACGATAACAAAAAATCAAGAACCCATCCTTCCCACCAGTTGTGTACCAACCGAAACCACACATTTTTACAGAGATCAACGAACCCACACCACACCAGTATCATCTCTGATTGACATGAGTTTTCTCTCTCTTTCTCTAAGTGTGTGTGTGTATGTGTGTGTGAGAGAGATATATTCATGTCAATCAGAGGTGATATTGGTGTGTTGATATTGATGTGTTGAGAGAGAGAGGGAAAGAGAGAGAGAGAGAGAGAGAGAGAGAGAGAGAGAGAGTGAGAAGGGGATTAAGACTGGATGGGCCACTTGCGGGCACTCTTAGCATCCGCTTAAATTGATGAATGGTACTCATGTCACAGTGTTTTTCTTCAAAATGTCAGTGCCCCCCCCCCCCAAAAATAATAAAAAATCCTAGCCATGACCGTGGATGATATAGCCTATAGGGTCACCTTGGTTTCAGAACATGGGCCGGCCAGACATGGGCCTATACTGCCTTTAGAAGCCACACCCTAGTGAACTTAATGACTACAGACCTGTCGCTCTTACATCACATGTGATGAAGACAATGGAGCGATTGGTCTTAGGCATGCTCAGACCCCAGGTACGCCATGCACTAGACCCGTTACAGTTTGCTTACCAGGAGAAAGTGGGCGTGGACGATGCCATCACTTATCTTCTACACAGGACACATTCCCACCTGGACAAGGGGAAAAGTGCTGTGAGAATCATGTTCTTTGATTTCTCAAGTGCTTTTAACACCATCCAGCCCCTCAGATTGGGAGACAAGCTCTTGCAGATGGGTGTGGACGCCACCTGGTAACCTGGATTACAGATTACCTGACCGAAACCACAGTTCGCCAGACTGAAGAACTGTCTCTCTGACACTGTGATCTGCAGCACCGAGCGCCACAGGAACTGTGCTCTCTCCAGTCCTGTTCACCCTGTACACATCTGACTTCTGCTACAACACCGAGTCATGCCACATGCAGAAGTTTTCTGATGATACTGCAATTGTGGGGTGTATCAGGAACGGGCAGGAGGAGGAGTACAGGAGCCTGGTGGAGGACTTTGTGCAATGGTGCAAACTCGATCATCTTCAACTTAACACTTCAAAGACCAAGGAGATGGTGGTGGATTTCCGCTTGGTCTAAGCCCACTCTGCTACCAGTCCACGTTGATGGGGTCAATGTGGAGGTGGTTAGCACCTACAAGTATCTGGGTCTCCACCTGGACAATAAACTGGACTGCTCAGCCAACACTGATGCACTCTACAAGAAAGGGCAGAGCAGGCTGTACTTCCTGAGGAGGCTGCGGTCCTTCAATGTGTGCAGTAAGCTCCTCAGGATGTTCTACCAGTCTGTTGTTGCCAGCGTCCTCTTCTATGCAGTAGTATGCTGGGAGGAAGCACAAGGAAGAAGGATGTGGGGCTAATTGACAGGCTGGTAAGGAAAGCTGGCTCTGTAGTGGGAGCTGAACTGGAGTGTATCACTTCACTATCTGACAAAAGGACCCTGAACAAACTGATCAACATCTTGGACAATGAGTGTCACCCACTCCACAGCACTATTGTTAAACAGAAGAGCCTGATCAGATGGAGACTTAAACTCTGCCTTGCACAACTGACAGACTGAGAAAGTCATTTGTCCCCAGGGCCATTGAACTGTTCAATGCCTCACTTAAGGGAAGAGGAGAGATAGACTTCTCTGCATAGTCTGTCTGCCTCTTTATCCCCTCCATGTTTGGTACTGTCTGTCCACTAGCCACTTGTACCACTGTCTTTATGCCTCACTGTTTGCGTGCTATATTAGCACAGTAGCACATATGCATAACCCCCCCCCTCCATGCCACAGCCGAACTGTGGCCACATTTTCTTAAATAGTTAAATATATAGATATATAGACTTTACTTTACATTATTTCTGCATTGTTGCACTGTTGACTTACTCATTTGCACTATCACCATGACCACTATCATCATTGCACTACCACCATGACACTCATTCACACAGAGCACCTTACCATACCTTACTATGCACAGAGAATCACAGGCTCAGTCCCTGCCTCAGTCATTGCAAGCGCCTCTGATTTATTAATCACCACTATGTGGATACTGTTTTTAGAATTGATTTAGATTAAGTGTTAGTATAATTTGTATTTTTGTCATTTGTATTTTAGTATATTTTTATATATTGTATTAAGTGTTAGTATAATTTGTATTTTAGTATATTTAGCATATTCTTTATCTTCTACTGTCCTTACTGCTTAGTTGTGTTTTTTATATTATATACTTTAATTACTCTTTCTGCTGTTAAAGAATGTGTTTGTGTTGTATGTATGCTGCTGAGACCTTGAATTTCCCCTGGGGATCAATAAAGTATCTATCTATCTATCTATCTATCTATCTATCTATCTATCTTTATTCAATTTTCCAACCATCAATCATCTGAATGTACAATCGTTATATTATTCTAGTTTTGTATGAGGCACATAAAACGAAGCTTGTGCCATCAAATGTCTTACATCTATGAGTCTGTGACCAGATGTGACCAGATGTGCTGTACAGAAAGTAGCCTTATTGAGAAGCAACGTAATTAGACCGCATCAGAAGCCCTTTGTCTTGCAAACGCAACATGTGTTTAGTCTGTGAACTGCGTGTGTGATGTTTGTCATTCTGTTGCACTTCAAACTTCCCAAAGCGACGCTGGAAGTGAATGAGCTACTCAGATACAATGTAGCCTACCTAATCCCCCGCCCCCTCCTATACGCATCGGTGCGCATGCGCAAAGCCCCACCAAGTGTGGGCTCTCGGTAGGTTTCGGGATCGCCCGGACATTTTCGCCTCTTTGTTTTACTGATAGTGGATTTAACTCGGATTGAACCCAATATCCTGCGGACTCCTCTGCTACCAAACAGGTCAGTTCGCTTTTTTTCAACGCGCTTTCGAAGCTTGTGCCATCCGACTGTCGTTTTGTGTGGTTAACGGGGGAACCGTGCAGTATTCGGTGATCCCTGAGCCGTGTCTTTTCCGCTTGGCCGTAGCTATGCATGCTATACGTGTTGTTATATGCGCTCGTGTTGTGTGTATGGCGACGCCGGGCCCTGCAGTCGCGCCGGGGTCATCGCTGTCGCGTGGAAAAGTGCTTTTGAGGCGCTGGGAAGACGGGGGAGTACATTTTTAGTGCCGTCGTGTGTGTCCGTCGCGAACGGCTGAACATATCGCCTGAGATACTCGTGCTGTTTTCCACGGGAAACCAGTTTTTTTTCCCGTTGTTGCCTGGAATGTTCGTGAGAGCTCCATCCACCCTCACGAGCCCGTGAGGACGCTGAAAGTTGGGGTACGGGCTCGCTGGGTTGTGTATTCGGACAGAACGGGACAAAACAGTGTTAAGAAAGTTAGAGACGGGTTATGTGATTGCGCCTGTGAGCATGTAATAACCTGTTTTACCGGGACAGTGGCGAGAGTGGAAGTGGGTGAAGTAGACGCAGCTAGGCGAGGGGTGAGGGGTGGATTTCACCCAGTGACAAGAGCGAGAGGTTCGACTACGAGCCGAGCGGAGGCCGAGCGCTGTGGGGTGTCGCTGGATGTTTCGAGTTTAGTATTCAGTGGCGCGGGTTACCTAAGACCCCTGAATCAACGAAATCCCTATTAATGTCTCATGAAGCAACCACAGCCTATAGGAATTCAGACGCCTTGGCAACTTCTTAGTTGACCAGTCGAGATTCTTGAAACGAGGGTGTGAAGACTGGTGCGAACTTGTGGTGAGTGTGTCTGTGGAATCGGTTCGGTCCGGTGTCGGTAGGCCTTGCCTGAGTAGCCCGCTCGCTTTTCGCATTGATCAACGCGCTGATCATTGATTAGATCGGAAGGCTGCAGAGAAGCCCGCATTGTCTCTCCGTTATTTCCCCAAGACTCCCGGCAAAGACGCGAAGTTTTTCTCTGGATACCTGTTGGAAAACTCCTCGAGCTAGTCTTGACACACACATGGTATCTTCCTAACCCCTATCTTTCCCTTTCTCTCACATAAAAGCTTACTATTCAACATGTCCAAGTGAAAGTGTGTGTGTGAGGAGGAGGAAGGGAGTGGGGAGGAGGGCTGCTGTTTAATCTCTTGACCCAAGAAGCTGTGAGGGTATCTGGCACAACAGCGGCCCATTGATGCGCCTGCCAAAAAATTTACACTCAAGCGCCAACTGTACTTTCGGATCTGTGTGTGTGAGTGTATGTCTGTGTCTGTTTGTGTGTGAGTGGAGTCTCTGATCCTGGTCTAGTGGTCGCCTCCTCTTTGCCCTGGACAAGCAGATACAATTTTGCTTTTATAGATGTAAAAAGCATAAAGCATAGTTAGAGCTTCAGTTATCGTCAAATGTCTGTGACGACCATGTGTGTGTGTGTGTGTGTGTGTGTGTGTGTGTGTTTATGTGAGCAGTGCCAGACTGCTATCCTGTAAATGGAGGCTTGATGGTTCACCCTCACACCATTTTCATTGATACCTCCCCTCTCTGATGACTCTGGTGTCCTCCCTAGACATGCAAGTTTTTAGTGAGTGTATTGTCATGATCATTTGGTGTGTGTGTGTGTGATGTGTGTGAATCTTGGGAAACAGTTCCACCACACTGGTTTAGTTGGTGCTGGTTCTGTTCGAAAGAGAGTTCTGAGCAGGGTAAGGATGAGTTCTCTGTGCGTGTGTGTGTGTGTGTTTGAGAGAGAGCAAGAGTGAGACTGTCTGTGTCAGTAAGAGAGAGACTGAGTGAGAGTGTGTATGTTTGAATACAACTGTGTGTGCGTGTGTGTGAGAGAGAGAGGTGGAGAGTTCAGGAACATGATCAGCTCCTCAGTCATCAGGGTTATGGTCACATCACACGCCCACTTATGGACGCAACTTGTGTGTGATATTTATGGCCAAAATGTGTGTGTGTTCGTGCGTGTGTGTGTGTGTACGTACGCCAGACTGTTACGACCCAGGCTGGCGTAGGCCGAGGATATGAAAGGCATGTGCCCACCACATAATGGTTCACTTGTGACGGTAATCTTCAAGACTGATCAGAAATAATGTCCTGGGTATAATCAATCGATCAGGTATAATGTCCTGGGTATGACTGATCGATCAGGAATAATGTACACGGTATAATCGATCGATTGATCAGGAGTAATGTGTAGGTTATGTATGTGGGTTGCTGGTTGCAGATGCGTCAGAGATGGCACGTGGAATAGATGACAGGCGTTTGCTTATAGGTGCTGCGGAGCAGGTTAATTTGTTTCTGAAGTGTGCCCACTCACTCATAACTATAGAATATTGTTGCCCCATCTGCTCAGATGCTAAGCTAAAGCCAAACAGTGTAGGAAGTGGTGGGGGCAAGCAAAAAAGCTCAATGTGGTCACTGAGTTTCTGTTACGTGTAATTAGGCCATGTCCTCAGTTAACAGATAGACTATGTTCACAGACAGCCATAGCTCATAATGACCTGTTGTGAGGTGGCGACGTCCCTAGACTGACTGAAGATATGACTATAATGATTTTGCCACAAGCAAGCTTACTACTCGCACAGATGTTGTGACTGTGAACCCATGTTCACGTTGAGCAGCAGGCAACACTTTGGACAAGTCAGGATTAGTAGGCTATCATGAATCAAATGATGGTACCTGTTTTTGTGACGCTAACTTAACTGTATCTGACAGACTGCATTGGTCAGTCTTACTCAGTTTTGCTAACTGCGTAGGCTACCTGTTTTTATTTGTGACAGTGTAGAAATCACACCACACAAGTTACTTTACACTTTGAACCAAACTGTGGGTGCTTTTGGCAGTTGACATGAAGTGTTTTGGTGGTTCAACGCATTTTCCATGGAAGCTGCCATGAAAGGTGTAAGAACTAATGAGTGTGTAAGTTTTGTGGAGAGAGCAGATGTGTGTGACAGAATCTCAGTTTGTGTGTGTGTGTATGTGTCTGAAGGGTGTGTGAGTGAGCAAAATCTTCAAGCCTCTATATCCCAGTCCCACTGCAGGTGTAGGCATTCACAATCAACCAGCCTGCAACCCTCCCCACTGTCAATACATCGTTCACTACAGAGACTGCAGGGGGTGCAAAGGGTTGTCACAGCAAAATTACATTAGTCATTTGGGGATGCTATGACTGAATCTCAATCTCTCCCCTCACAGACTCGCACACTTTGATGCGTGTTCCCGTGAACTTTGTGAGGGTTTAGGGCTGTCCTACTGCAAAATTGTGAAGTGCACAAGGGCTCACTCGCACCCTTTCTGTAAGTCTGCATCTATGCACACTTTACTCAAGGGAATTATCTACAGTACAATTCATAGTGTTGTGACGTGAAACACAGGGTTACCTAAATGGAGGCTGGATGCTTAAAAAACATTAGTAAACTCCCATCAGTAAACTCCCATAAAACGGAAACGGAAATGTCTTTGCAACATGTTTTTTATGTTGTCAGTTTAATGATAGGTCACAGGTGCTGTCCCATTCCTGTTATTAGCGTTCTGAAACCTTACACACTCGTAAACTTGATCCCTTATGATGGATGTCAGTTAA
This sequence comes from Alosa alosa, assembly GCF_017589495.1. Taxonomy (NCBI): domain Eukaryota; kingdom Metazoa; phylum Chordata; class Actinopteri; order Clupeiformes; family Clupeidae; genus Alosa; species Alosa alosa. The sequence goes on from NC_063202.1 coordinate 14,175,337, forward strand.
GTGTGTGAGGGTTCAGGGCTTAGAACTTAGGGATGCGATTGAGATTCAGCCTGTGTGTGTATATGTGCGCGTGCGTGTGTGTGTGTGTGCGTGTGCATGCATGTCTAATTAAATGGTGTAATGTTATTTTTCTGCGGAAGTGTTGTTATGCAGTGTAAAACTAACTCTAAGTATAAACTGTAATAGTAAACTGAGCAATGAAACCTATCGGTACAGTCTCATTCATTCTCCTGTTCTTCTTATCTTTAAATCACATGCAACATCCACTCTTCATGTTCTCGCCACAGCAGCTCTGTGAGCCCTGTCACAAAGCTGCTATAATCATTGGACATAAACACGAGCCCTGTCACAGAGCTGCTACAATCATGTCATAAACATGAGACACAGACAGACAGACAGCCGTCACAGAGCTGCAACAATCATGTGACATAAACATGTGCCCTGTCACAGAGCTGCTATAATCATTTGACATAAACATGAGCCTTGTCACAGAGCTGCAACAATCATGTGACATAAACATGTGCCCTGTCACAGAGCTGCTATAATCATTTGACATAAACATGAGCCTTGTCACAGAGCTGCTACAATCATGTCATAAACATGAGCAATGTCACAGAGCTGCTATAATCATGTCATAAACATGAGCTCTGTCACAGAGGTGCAACAATCCTGTGACATAAACATGTGCCCTGTCACAGAGCTGCTATAATCATTTGACATAAACATGAGCCCTGTCACAGAGCTGCTACAATCATGTCATAAACATGAGACACAGACAGACAGACAGCCCTGTCACAGAACTGCTACAATCATGTCATAAACATGGTGGACACAGACAGACAGACAGCCTTCATCAACCATCATCTGCCATTAGCAGACAGAAAGCTGTTAAGCTTCAGAAACGGAGGCTACACAGAGAGGCTCCAGAAACTCAGGGGAGTTGTGGGAAACATCCGTTTCTTAGCAGTGAGAACAGCACCCGTCTATCAGTAGTGAGAACAGCACCCGTCTCTCAGTAGTGAGAACAGCACCCGTCTCTCAGTAGTAAGAACAGCACCCTTTCTCAGAGCAGCAGGAGTAGGATGAAGTTGGACATGTTTGGATTCTGCTTGGATCACCCCACACTCACTCAGCTTAGGGGATGGTTCTCCAGCCCAAACCTATTTCACTTAACACAGAGAGAGAGAATTAAAGTTCCTGTTATGCTGCAGTTTACAGTGGTTCCTGTCATGCTTCAGTCTGAAGTGGTTCCTGTCATGCGTCAGCCTGATATGGTTCCAGTCATGCTTCAGTCTGAAGTGGTTCCTGTCATGCGTCAGCCTGATATGGTTCCAGTCATGCTTC